>NC_048220.1:33380617-33508331 GCF_002007445.2 Ailuropoda melanoleuca
TAAAAAAAAAAAAAAAAAAAAAAAAAGAACAGATACTACACTTGATCTTAGCCAAAAGGCCGAGAAGCGAGCGATTAATCAGTTTATCTTCTCGGTCTCCTCAAATCTGTGACAGTTCCTCAGTTTTTGTCTTTCATGCCCTTGACATTTTTGATGAGTACTAGTCAGTTATTTAATAGATTTCCTCTGAACTTGGTTTGTCTGATGTTTTCTCATGATTAGACTGAGCTTATGAACCTCTGGCAAGAACATCACAAAAGTGATGCTGTATGTCTTCTCAGGGCATCACTAACAGGGAGGTACATGATATCGATACGACTTATTACTGGTGTTGCAAGTTTTCATCACTTAGGTAGTGTCTGTCAATTTTCTCGACTGTAAACTGTTTTTCCTTTTGTTATTAAAAAAATATCTTATTAAAAGAAATACTCTGAGAATATACAAATATCTTGTTTCTTTCAGAAACATACACCCATTGATTTTGGCAACCACTGGCAGATCTTGTCTATAACAATTATTACTGTGATTTTTGCCTAATGGTGATTTTGTATTTCACTCAATCTTTATACATTTATTAATATGAATTCTTCTGAAAGGAAAAGCCGCCCCTACTCCCCCACTTATTCATTTATTCAACTAATATTTAGATCAGTATGGACTCACAAATATTCAACCTATTCACTAGGTTACAATCCAACACTATCATTTATTTCTTAAATTGTTCTAGCTTGGATAATTGGGAGCTCCTTCCAGTTGGCTCCTGTACCTTTTTTTTTTTTTTTTATCACCCAGTGCTCAACACAACAAGCCTATTCCTTAATCCGCATCACCTATTTTGCCCATCCCCATACCATCCTCCCTTCTAATAACCATCAGTTTGCTCTCTATCACTAAGAGTCTCTTATGGCTTCTTTCCCTCTCTCTTTTTCCACTGCATCCTCCCCCTCCATATATTCATGTTTTGTTTCTTAAATTCCACATGAGTGAAATCATATGGTATTTGTCTTTCTCTGACTCTATCTCCATCCATGTGGTTGCAAATGGCAAGATTTCATTCTTTTTATGGCTGAATAATATCCCTGTGTGTGTGTATGTGTATGTGTGTATACACACCACATCTTCTTTAACCATTCATCAACTGATGGACACTTGGACTGCTACCATATCTTGACTATCATAAACAATGCTGCTATAGGGGTGCCTGGGTGGCTCAGTCAGTTAAGCAACTGCCTTCAGCTGAGGTCATGATCCCAGGGTTCTGGGATCGAGCCCCACATCGGGCTCCCTGTTCAGTGGAGAGTCCACTTCTCCTTCTCCCTCTGCCACTCCCCCTGCTTGTGCTCTCTCCGTCTCTGATATATAAATAAAATCTTTTTAAAAAATGCTGCTATAAACATAGGGATGCATGTATCCCTACTAATTCAGTGTTATGTTTTTTGGGTAAATACCCAGTAACTCAATTATTGGATCATATGGTAGTTTGATTTTTAACTTTTTGAGGAACCTCCATACTGTTTTCCACAGTGGCTGCACCAGTTTCCATTCCCATCAACAGTGCACGACGGTTCCTTTTTCTCCACATCCTCAACAACACCTGTTATTCCTTGTGTTGTTGATTTTAGCCATTCTGACAGGTGGAGGTGATATCTCATTGCTGTTTGGATTTGCACTTCCCTGATGATGAGTGATGGTGAACATCTTTTCATGTGTCTGTTGGCCATCTGGATATCTTCTTTGGAGCAATGTCTGTTCATATCTTCTGACCATTTTCTAATTGGATTATTTGTTTCTTGGTGTTGAGTTTGTAAGTTCTTTATATATTTTGGACACAACCCTTTATTAGGTATGTGATTCACAAATATCTTTTCCCATTCTGTAGGCTGCCATTTAGTTTTGCTGTTTCCTTCTTTGTGCAGAAGCTTTTTATTTTTTATTTTATTTTTTTTTTTAAGATTTTATTTATTTATTCGACAGAGATAGAGACAGCCAGCAAGAGAGGGAACACAAGCAGGGGGAATGGGAGAGGAAGAAGCAGGCTCATAGCAGAAGAGCCTGATGTGGGGCTCGATCCCATAACACTGGGATCACGCCCTGAGCCGAAGGCAGACGCTTAACCGCTGTGCCGCCCAGGCGCCCCTATTTTTATTTTGATGTAGTCCCAATAGTTTATTTTTGCTCGTTTTTCTTGCTTTGGGCGAATCTATCTAGAAAAAACTTGCTACGGCCAATGTCAGAGTAATTACTGCCTATGCTCTTCTAAGATTTTTATGGTTCAAGGTCTCACATTTAGGTCTTTAATCCATTTTGAGTTTATTTTTGTGTATGGTGTAAGAAAGTGGTCCAGTTTCATTCTTTGTCATGTTGTTATCTAGTTTTCCCAACACCATTTGTTGAAGAGACTATCTTTTTCCCATTGGATATTCTTTCCTGCCTTGTAGAAGATTAAATGACCATATAACTGTGAGTTTATTTCTGGATTTTCTATTCTTTTCCATTGATCTACGTACCTGTTTTTGTGCCAGTACCATACTCTTTTGATTACTTCAGCTTTGTAATATAACTTGAAATCCAGAATTGTGATGCCTCCAGCTTTGCTTTTTTCAAGGTTGCTTTGGCTATTGGGGGGTCTTTTGAAGTTCCACACAAATTTTAGGATTGTTTGTTCTAGCTGTATGAAAAATACTGTTGATATTGTGATAGGGAATACAATAAACATGTAGATTTCTTTGGGTAGCAGAGATATTTTAACAGTATTTGTTATTCCAGTCCATGAGCATGAAATATCTTTCCATTTCTTTCTGAGATCTTCAATTTCCTTCATCAGTGTTCTATAGATTTAAGAGTACAGATCTTCCACCTCTTTGGTTAGGTTTACTCCTACGTTTTTTATTATTTTTGGTACAATTGTAAATGAGACTGTTTTCTTAACTTCTCCTTCTCCCGGCTCTTTACTGGTATACAGAAACACAACAGATTTCTGTAAATATATTTTGTATTCTGACTTTACTGATTTCAAGTATCAGTCAGTTCTAGCAGTTTCTTGGTGGAGTCTTTCAGGTTGTCTATATACAGTATCATGTCATCTGCAAGGTTTTCTTTTTGTTGTCTGACTGCTGTGGCTAGGACTTCCAGTACTATATTGAATAAAAGTGGTGAGAGTGGACATCCTTGTATTGTTTCTGACCTTAACGGGAAAGGTTCTCAGCTTTTCACCACTAAGGACAATGTTAGCTGTGGGTTTTTCATTTAAGGTCTTTATTATGTTGAGGTATGCTCCCTCTAAACCTTTTTTGTTGAAGGTTTTTATCATGAATGATGAATGTTGTACTTTGTCAAATGCTTTCACACTGATATGATGTATCATACTGACTGATTTGCGAATACCAAACCACCCTGCAACCAAGGAATAAATCCCACTTGATCGTGGTAAATAATTTTTTTAAATATATTATTGGAGTCAGTTTGCTAATATTTTGTTGAGGATTTTTGCATCTATATTCATCAGAGATATGATGAGAGCCTTTCGTTCTCTTTTTTGTGGTGTCTTTTTCTGGTTTTGGAATCAGGCTACTGTTGGCCTTATACAATAAATTTGGAAGTTTTCCTGCCTTTTCTATTTTTCAGAATAGTCTAAGAAGAATAGGTATTAACTCTTCTTTAAATGTTTGGTAGAGGGGCGCCTGGCTGGCTCAGTCAGTGGAGCATGCGCCTCTTGATCTCTGGGTTGTGAGTTTGAGCTCACATGGGGTATAGAGATCGCTTAAAAATAAAATCAATCAATCAATCAATCAATCAATATTTGGTAGAATTCACCCATGAAGACATCTGGTCCTGGACTTACATTTCTTGGGGATTTTTTGATTACTGATTCAATTTCTTTGCTGGTAATCAGTCTATTCAAATTTTCTATTTCTTCCTGTTTCAGTTTTGGGAGGTAATGTTTTTACAAATTTATCCATTTCTTTTAGGTTGTCCATTTTGTTGGCATATAGTTTTTCATAATATTCTAATTGTTTTTGTGTTTGTTGTTATTTCTCCTCTCTCGTTTGTGATTTTATTTATTTGGGCCTTTTCTTTTTTCCTTGATGAGTCTGACTCATCAGGAGGGGTGGGACTTGGTGTAAGCAAGTTATGTGGCAAGTGTCAGCACTGCACTGCTTCCTGCAGGTGGCCCTATGCATGTGCTAAGGGGTGGGGAAAGGAAATGGCACCTGACAGCTCCTTTGTTCCTGGAGGGGTCTCTCTGTGAACACTGCCTCTGTGAGACACGCTCTGAGATGAGCAACTAACCACCCCACTGTGTGCCCCAGGCACTCTTCAGATCGCTTTCCATGCTGTATGTCTACACCATGTTTGCCAGCCTTCTCTCCAAGAGCAGCCCCAATGTCTTCCGAGCTCTCCCAGAGCCAAGCACAGTGACCTTTAAAATTCCAGGCTTTAAGCTCCACCGCTTTTAAGAACTCAAAAAATTCAGGCCCTTTCACTTTCCAAACCAAATGCACTCCCCTGTGTACTAGTTTGTCTCTTCCCCTTCTCTGCGACTGTGCCTACCTCCCCCGTCAGTAGCCATACCTGTTTCTCTCCCAAATCACATCCCTGCACTTCCTACCTTCTTCAGTATAGCCTCTTCACTGTCTTTAGTTGCAGAGTTTGTTCTGCTAGTCTTCAGATAGATTTCTGGGGTACTGAGGATGATTTGATAATTATCTACTTGTATGCATGGGATGAGGCAAGCCTAGGGTCCTCCTACTTTGCCACGATCTTCTGTCTTAAATAAATCTGTGTCCTTGCAAGTGTCCTCAACCTTTTTGAAACATGCCCTTATTTTCTGGCACCCTAAGATGCTTCATGCTCATCTTATATTTTTCCTGCTCCAGCCTGCCAATCAATCACTTATCCCAGGCACCCAAGTTCCATTTATTGGAGAACGGTATTTAGAAACCAAGCTCTAAATGCTAGATGTGTCCCTGCTACTAGTGTGTCACTGCTCATAAGCCCTGTCGGCAGACACAGCTAGAGAAATGTATGCATGTATACTAACCTACCACATACGTCTACGTTTATTTTTACAGCACTCTGTCTGTATATAAAATTAAAACCACAGGAAATAGCCAATTCCAATCCAATACCAAAGGGTACATTCTAGCATTCCCCCTTTATTATCTGTATCTTTTTTAACAGTGAGCTCTCATCCACAATAGATTTATTTGTTCAATCCCAATACACACATAAAATTAGTTTCGGAATTGCTCACCTACACCTCATGTAAGAAATAGTTTTACTAATTACAGTATTTGTGTGAAGTTCTTTTTGGCTTACAGCGTCCAGTCAAAACACTGTTTCTCAAAGTTAGTTATGTTAGTTCTTTCCCAATTCCTTCAGCATGGCCTCAAACTATGCTAGCCAGGATCAGCAAAAAGACATGCCACGAGCACCAAAGCAATGAAGGTTCCTTCAGGTCGATAGTGCATTTCTTCTCTTGACAATGTAATGATGAAATGGAACAGTGCTGAGGCCAAGGAGAAAATATTTCTTGAAAAAAATGAATGCTCCCAGGTTCAAGTCACCTATATTTGTATCAAGTATGAAGGAAATACCTTGGGAAAGCATCATAGCCAATATCTCTACAAATCAACTCTTTAATCTTACAAGTAGTAAGAAATTAGAACATGCCAGGTAGCAATTACAGTAAGTTTCTTTTTAAAAAAGACTCTAACAATCTTAGCTGGAATTTGTTCCTAAACAGATCACATCAGTAATTCTTACTCTGCTTGTACACAAAAGAAAACATAAGTATTTCAAAGTACTGGAAAAAGCAAAAGAAAAGAGCAGTAACACTGATACAATAATTTTAACTTGCCTCCTATAATCTGAAAAGAATCAAACCCTATATAATAGCAATAATAAAAAAGTATACTCACCATCGGCTGAAAATTTGTCAATCGCTTGGGTCAAAGTGAGGAAGTTGCCTGTGGACTTTGACATCTGAAATAGAAAGTCAATGATCAGGCATTATTAATAATATATACAAATAAACCAAATCAGCCAAATCAAAGTGCGTAGGTTAGACACAATCAGATAAAGACAAAAAAAAAAATTAGAGGGGGAAAGGAAAAGATATCTTGTACTAATTTTACAGAGGTGGAAACTGAAATCCAGTTAATACAGTGACTTGTCTGGGTTACTCAACTAGGCAAGGACAGAGCTAGGACAGGGTCTCCAGTCTGTTACTCAATGCACTACTCTTTCTAGTAGGCTACACTGCCTCCTAGGAATCAGTTTAGACATGTATAATGATTCCACTATATCTCTGGAACATTTCAGCTGGTCATAAAGAAGAGCTTTAGAGCAATTAGAATCATTCAGAAATGAATGGACTAGCATATGACGTCAGAGTAAGGGTTTTAGGGAACTTCACTGGCGTCACAACAAGTGGTTAAGTTGTGCTCTACCTGAGGGCACCACATCTAAGGATGCACTTTGCACAGCCTGCCAATCATCTGTTGTCTTTGGGGCGCCTGGGTCAGTTAAGTGCTGCCTTCCGCTCAGGTCATGATCCCAGGGTCCTGGGATAAAGTCCCACATCGGGCTCCCCTCTCCCTCTGCCTCTCCCCGTTTGTGCTCTCTTGCTTTCTCTCACTCACTCTCTTGGTCATTCTCTCAAATAAATAAAATCTTAAGAAAAAAAAAGAATTTGTTGTCTTTATCAGAACTTTGCTGGTACAAAAGAGAGGTGATAATCCAGTCCTCTACTACATGGCAATAAAGTATCTAGTTCTAATAAAATCAGCACAATGTATAGTACGACAACATTGAGACCAAAGAAAATATCACATTATAACACATATATACAATTTGTATTTATATACACATATATACATACATGTAAATACATATACAGTGTAAAAAATGAGTTTGATAATCAAAAGTCCTTGTTGATCTAACAAAATCTATAAAATAGCCCATGCTTCTAATCAAAGAGCTGTTTTTCAGTCTAATATAGAGATTATTTTAAATGAACTTTTTTATTCCCTTTCAATATTAGAGCACCAGTTAAAAATGTTTCATTTTGCAATTCATACCATCTGCTATTAGTTTAAATCTACACCTATTTTCATTATGACAGCTATTTATAGCAAAGAATACTCTTTCCAATTAATATTCCATCAGTTGTAATAAAATTCACTGATTGTAACAAAATCAACTTGCTACAAATATCATCACTAAGAAATAAATAACATGGCAACTTAATTTTCGGTTTAGATAAGGCGTGGTACCCTTTTCAAATGTGCACAAAAGCATCAAAAGGGCAAGCAAGGGCTCTGTCAGGAGGTTTGCATAACCTCCTGTTGAAGACATTGATTAATGAAGTAAAGTCTTACATGGCCCTACAAAAAATCATACACATTAGTACTTTTAACAATACCAGAAGCAGTAGTAGTATAGAGAGATATATTATATCACCTGGGAAGAAGCATTAAAAATAACAGTTAAGAATCCTACAAATTCCAAAATTCTATTATTTTGGCTGGTCACAGTATAGAACAAATCCCACCAAATTATTTTCTCAACTTAATGAGAAAGACATTCTAGAGTCACAATGCTAGGATTTTTACGTTTCTTATCTCTTGTCAATCTCTCTCTCTCTCTCTCTCTCTCTCCCTCTCCCTCCTCCAATCACAATTTGTGTCGCCTTCTGCCATTCCAAATACAAACGCTAAAATAGATAAGTTTTCACAGTCCCTCCCCTCAGTTAATACTATTTACTCCACGCACTCCCTAATTCATGCTGGTAGTCCTAAACATTTTAAATGGAAGATTAACACTGATCTTTATACTCTTTATTTCTTTAAAAAGTACAAGTTCCTACATCTGAAAAGTTTTCTGCAGAATTTTAAACTTTCTTACCTTCTCAGAGTTGAGGAGGAGATGTCCATTTGCTCTCACAGCAGCAGGCCATTTGTCACTTGATAGGTAAATATTTCAAGACAGAAAATAAAACCTTAAGGTTAGAGTTTAAGCTTAAAAAGTTGAGGTAAATGCTGAAAGATTTGTAACAGTTTACTAAGACAAATGTACAGATGTACTGAGTCCTATTCATAACATGAAACAAATGAAAACAAGAAATGCCCATTAGTTAAGGACTGGTTACATAAACTATGGTGCATACAGACACTGAAATACTAAGTAATAGCTATTTAAAAAATCAGACAGGGCTAGATGTGTGGATATAAACGGATCTTAGAAACATACTATTGCATGGGGGAAAAAAGTGTCTACAATGCGGTATCTTTGTATAAATTAAAAAATAAATAAGCATGGGGCACTGGCTCAGTCAGAAGAGCAAGTGACTCTTGGTCTTGGGGTCGTGACCCTTAGAGTTCGAGGCCCACGCTGGGTGTAGAGATTACTTCAATCAATCAATCAATCAATCTGATGGTGGTTTATTCATAAACATGTCACCAGAAGAAATCGTAAGAAAGCAGCGGCAGGGATTACCTATGGGAAGCAGAGTGATGTGGGGGCAAGAGTAAAACTTCGCTTTTTACTTTTTTCTTTTATGAACTGTTTGAATTTTTGAACTATGTATGTACCACTCATTCATTCTAGCAATGAGATTATGTGAGGACAGTGGCTGAGAGCAAGAGTCCTGGAGCCAGACTGCTAGGGTTTACATCCTCGTCCTGCCATTGCTGAGTAACTCTGGGTGAATTATTTGAGCTCTCTATGCCTCAGTAAGGTTCCTTGTCTGTAAAACGAGGACATTACAGACCTTCCTTGAAAAGTTGTACTAAAAATTAAATGAGTTGTTGTAAGTGATTAGAACAGTGCCTGGTGTTACTAACAATTATTACTTAAAAGCACTTGATGTTATTACTCACCTATAATTAGTAAAATCTAATACATGTCAAAAACTTGATACAAAGGATGAAGACTCAACTATATTACCAACAAGTACTTCTGAGATATCCAATTTCTCTGAAAACACATTTTAAACAACAACAAAATAATTGGATAACAAGAACCACAACAGATTTATTTTATTCCTCTACTTCAAAATCTTCCTTTTATTCTTGAGAAAGAAAACGCAATCTCATTCTAAATAAAGGAAGTCACATGAGATTGTTTTTGGTGATATGAAATAAAATTTGAACAGAGGGAGGGGTCTGTTTTATCGGCTACTTAGAGACTGGAAGGAAAGGCACAGAGACATATCTGGGTCAAGAGGGAAGATGATAGAAGGATTACTTTTGAGCACATAGGATTAAAAATGCTGCTTAGATTCAGACTCTAGTCAAAATACCACTACCAGGGACACCTGGGTGGTTCAGTCGATTAAGAATCCGACTCTTGGTTTTGGCTCAGGTCTTGATCTCAGGGTCATGGGATTGAACCCCATGCCAGGCTCCGTGCTGGGTGTGGAGCCTGCTTAACATTCTCTTACTTTCTCTGTCTCTCAAAAAAAAAAAAAAAAAAGGAAGAAAATAAAAAAGAAGAAAAAAAAGAATATCGCTACCGACTAATGCTGTAACCTTGGGGCTCTCAGTTCTAAAGGGATGTTTCCTTCCAATTCTAATGTTCTAGGCTCTGTCTTAAATCACCTTTATTTCTGCACCTATTGAGGTCAAAGAGTCACAAAACAGGTCAAGTAAAGTACCGAAAGGCTGTCAAGGTACCTGAAATGTGACATGCTTTGGTGAGCCCAAGGTAAATATGAGGATTTCTGAATGTAACACAGGAGAAGGTGTGCTTTTTGTTTCAGTATACATTAAACAGAAGAAAAAGAAGGCAACTGGCAAACCTAACTATACCTTGCACAGTAACTTCTTAGATATTTAAAGCCACAAGGCATAAATTCAGTCTACAGCCTTTTTAGCACTCACCTTTGTTCTGGCCACATAGCCACATGATTATAAAGGTAATATGAAAGATGATTTGGAACAAGATCCTTGCCAGACACTCGGAGATCCACAGGATACCAGAACTCAAATTCCTGCTTTAACTGATCTAATTTTTCCTTCGGGATCTGAGTCTTAGGAAATGGAGCCTCCTTGAAGAAAACATAATCCCAAACCTCCTTGGTCATCTGTTGCGGTCTGTATTAAAAAATAAAACAAACAACAACAAAATATATAGATAATTTCTTTGAAAGAATCAATATTTTCACCTAACCATGAAGTAGGAATGGCTTAACATAGTTACACTAACAAATGATGACAAGAGGCTCTGATAAGAATAAAGAATGGTAACAATAACAGAGGGGCTATTTATTACTTTTTCTCAGTGTAACAGCAAAAAAACAAAAACGTAACAAAAATCTGCTAAATGAATTCTTATGAAAACTAAAAAAAAAAAAAAAAAAAACTTTCAATGTGTAAATCAAAAGATCGTATCTCTTTTTAACAAATTACACTTCTTTGCCTCATCCATTTACCCACCTGATGCCCAGCGGAGACTCTGCCTGTCCACGCAAGTTCCCCCCCTGCAGCAGGTGTGCCACTGTGTAAAATGCCATGTAAATAGTGGAATCGGAGAGCGATTCAATCAGCCACTGCTCATCCCAGGGCAGACGAGTACCTGCAAGATAAGAAGAAAAAAATTAATGCATGAGGAACTCAAGGGACACATCATCCAGAGAATCCACATATTCAAGGCATATAGCATTTGCAAAGCTCCTTATTTTAAGAAGGTCTTTGCTTGAATAATTAATAAACTGGTAAAGAAAAAAACCAAATGGCTGAAGCACTAGAAACTTTTTATTAAAAAAATCCATAAAAGCTATGTGGGTTAGAGAGGTCATACTACAACCACCAGGTAGATGCTAGGGCATCACATCCTAGCTCCCCTCTCCCTGTAACTGAAATCTCTCACTTTCAGTTCAGAAAAACAGAAAAGAGGGAGAAAAAGTAAAAGTGTTAATTTGCCATCTAATTGGCAAAGTCATTCAAACAGAAGAATTTGAAGTATACGTTACCTAAACCGTAAGTTCTCGAGCAAGCATGCTCTTGTAGCCAACCTAAGGTAGCTTCAAAATTCCTCCTGGTCTCCTCACAGAATCTACAGAGAGTAAAAGATGAAGTGTCTTTCTTCACCTTCACTGTCTTCCATGTTTCTCATCTCCCCTCCCTTCCCTCACCACTTTTTCCCTTCTTACGTTTCCAGGCCCCTCAAGCACTGGGATGTCTGTTTTTTCCAGTTCTCTTCTCCATAATCCAAGTACCTTGGGAGCGGAAAGATTGATTAAAAAAAATAAAGTCAAAAGGATAAGTAAAGTGACTGACGGAAATTTCTTGCTGTAAGATAGACTAACCACTGATCACACAGGGCCACAACACATTCATCTGAAGATCTGGACATAACTTGTTTCTCTGGTTCCATGTAAATAAATGCATCTCCCTACACAAAAGCAAACAAAAACATATCAGATATTATGTCAAGTCAATCTCTATTCCTCGGGGATAATAAAAATAACTTAAAAAAAAAGTTACACCACCAATAACCAAAACCCCACATTTTCATTATGTCTTCCCTAACCAAAACCCCACATTTTCATTATGTCTTCCCTCTTCCCAGGTTACCTGCCTTTCTCTCTACACAACATTTACTTTTGAAAAGGTGAGGACCTTTGTCAACAGATCATCTTTCCTTTAGACTATGAGATTATTCCTTTTAAGTGGAATGTGAAAGATGTTCGATACTTCTAATTCTATGGTTTGAAGGTCAGACTGCCTATGGAAGCCTTTTATCCTTGTTAGAATAAAAATACTAAAAAATATGAAATTAAATGCATGGAACCACTGCCTTTAAAAATACATGCATAAAAATTAAACATGGAAAATATTGTTGCTAAAGATTTATAGTGCCATGGGGCGCCTGGGTGGCTCAGTCGTTAAGCGTCTGCCTTAGGCTCAGGGCGTGATCCCAGGGTTCTGGGATCGAGCCCCGCATCAGACTCATCCACTGGGAGCCTGCTTCTTCCTCTCCCACTCCCCCTGCTGTGTTCCCTCTCTCACTGGCTGTCTTTCTCTCTGTCAAATAAATAAATAAAATCTTTAAAAAAAAAAAAAAAGATTTATAGTGCCATGAAAAATGCCCACTAGAAAACTAAGCATGAATTTAATTATTAAGAAAATATAAATATCTCTATCTCTTAATGTATCATGGTCCCAAACTTATCACGGTATTTTAAAAAATAAATCCAATCTTATTATTCATAAAATGATTCATTTTTCTTCATTTTTAGTGTAATTCTTCATACTGCTAAATAGCTACAATTTTGGCTTAAAGATGGTAAATTAAAAACAGACATTTAAGTCTACTGCCTCTCGAAACTCCAACAAAATGACAACAAAGAGGGTTTTTCTTTTTTCCAATGGCATGAACTTACAGAGACAAAAGAATGGGAGAAGAATTAATATCAATCAAATTTTGGAAACCAAAAAACAGGATAAATGACAACTGCATTAGCAGACTGAGGGAAGCCAGATGAATCCTAAACCAGCAGTAGAGAAAGGTGAAAAGCAATCCAATTTCCAGTGCAGAACCTCCAAAAAACTCAACAATCTGAGGTACGAGATGGTTCTGGAAGTAGAGGCAACAAAATAAGAGGACTAACTGCAGTCTGTAAAGAGGTTAGAACCCCAGACACCCTAATCCCACGCTATCCAGACTCGCAACTGGCCTTCTCTATACCAGCAGAATAAAGGTTTATTCTCTGGAGAGGATGACAGCATGACTCAACCAAAAACAAAGTTGAGGGTATCACTATCACAGTGGGAACAGCTGAATTAACTGGAAGGTCAGCACACTGGGAACTGGTATATCCCCTAGCAATCTTTTCAACTCCCAGAAGGCTCTGTTAGCTTAGACCTTTTAAGCCAGAAACTGGAAGAATCTTTTGGGAGGAATCCAACAGATCCAAGAAGCTCTAACTAACATCAAGGCTAACATTAAAGCATCCCCAAGACCCAAACAGCCCTTCTATTTTTTTTTTTTCCCAAACAGCCCTTCTAGATCTCCCCCAGTAAAGCCCTACTCATATGCAAAAAGATTCTGACCACCTTTTTGTACCCACTCTTAAATATCAACAACCTTTCTCAGAGAAATAAAAGATTAAGATTTCACATCCATGAAGAAGAATAGCATCCTATAAAAAAGGATCAATCAGATAGCAAGAATAAGCTCTTAAACTGGCCCTGAGTTGGCAATTTCGAAGGTGGATAATAGGTATATAGGAATTCATCATACTACTCTCCACTTTAACAAACAAAAACTTAGAGGAAGAAAAAGTTGAAGAATTCTCCCAGAAAGAAAAGGACTTCCAGAATCTAAGAGAACCAATATCTGAATAAAAAGAATTCAGAAAGCAAAAATAAAGAATGGAAGAGATGAAACAATCAAAGAAAAAGTCAAGAAACTTTCCAAATCTAAAGCACGCGAGTCTCCCAAACTGAAGGAATCCACCAAGCACCCAGAAAAATTAATAAAAATTGACCTACACCAAGGTAAATTTGACCTACACCAAGGAAATTTTAGAATACCTGGAAGAAAAAGAAGATTCCACAAGCTTCCAGAGGAGGGAAAAAACAGGCCATTCACAAAAGATCAGTTATTATCAAAATGGTTTTGGACTTCTCAGCAGCATTACTGAAACAGAACACGAGGGGTAATGCCCATTAAATTCTAAGGCAAAATTACTTCCAATCTAGAATTTTGCCCCCCAACAATCAAATATGAAGACAGACTAAAGATATTTCAGACATGGAAACTCGCAAAAATTTACCTTCCAGGTTCCCTTTTTCAAGAAAGCCACTAGAAGCAGAGCTTCACCAAAATGAGAGATTAAATAATAAAGCAACAGCAATGGGATCAAGGAAACAAGAGCTCCAACTCAACAGAAACAAAGGAAATTCTTAGTAATAGTGGAGGAAGATCCCAGATGACATTTGTCCAATAAGACTGTAAGCAACCAGTCCTGAATAAAACGGGCCAGAAGGCTGTGGGAGAACTTTCTCCAAGATGGAACCAATAGCATATTAATGTGTGAAAGTATTAAGAGAAGAAATAAACAGTTAGGGCAGTGTTTAGGGATGGAGTATTGATAATTATATTTTAAAAGAAGGAAATTAAAAAAAGAGAGAGAATTACTAACGCCAAGGAAAAACAAAAGCTGGGGAAGAAAAGTTCTCATTGTACACTTAATTGTGGATCGGTGACACCTCAAAAATGTACACAATGACTACTGCTCTCACAAAAGTTATAATACGCCTCCGCTAGGAAGACAGGAGGTAGAGAAGCATACACAAATGGTGAGGTTAGAAAGAAAGACACAAGGTAGAAGGAAGAGTTAAATCTTGATTTTCCACAGTAGGAAGTCAATGGCTAATGCCTAAAACTGAGAAACAAAATTAAGAAATTACTGTACTAGCACTAAGATTAAAGATCTCTAAGAGAGACAGCGGTTAAGAGTAAAAGAAACAGGAACAGAGGAGTTAAGATGGCGGAGGAGTAGGGGACCTACTGAGTCGAGTTGGATAGATACCAGACCATCCTGAACATCCACGGAATCAGCATGAGACGCAGGAAGATACATCTGGATCTCTACAAATGAACATCTCCAGTGAAGCGGGAAGCCATGAAACCACGCACAGATATCGAAAGATCAATGGAAGGGGGAGGGAGCTGCCGCGTTCGGGTGCTGGGAAGCAGTAGCCACCTACACGGGGAGCGGGCGGACTCGCAGACCAACACCCGCGAGAGAGCAGACTGAGACTGTGAGCCGGGGAGCGCGCGCCACCAGACTTCTCACGGAACTCCTGTGTGCTCACTAGAACCAGATTGAGACTGGGAGCTCCGGAGCGCGTGCGGGGCGGCTGGCGGTGTTAGAAATACAAAGGACAGAGACGTGCCAGCCCTGGAAGTGAGGGCTGGGCCGCCGGGTGTGGGGCGCACATCCCGGGACGCTGCAGGGTTGAGCAGCACCAACAGAAACAGAGTTAAAGTGGCCAGAACATCAGTGGAGAACAGTCTGCGATCCCTCTGCTCTGAGACAGAGGCTGAGATTCGGCCACTGCTGCTCTGACTCTCAGAAGAGGCACAGCAAACCGCCAGGGAAAGCCGCCAGAGAACAAAAACCTAGAAATACCGGTTCACAGTGTGCCCATCCCCATCCCCCCTCGCAGGGGACACGGAGACTCTACCCAAACAGGGTTGCCTGAGTATCAGAGCGGCAGGCCCCTCCCCCAGAAGGCAGGCTGAAAAATCAAGAAGCTCACAACCCTAAGATCCCTATAAAACAAGGGCACACGGCCTGGGTCCCGGTCAATAATTTGGGTTCTGGACAACCCCGCAACCTCTCCTCATCAGAATGACGNAATCCCCCCCAGCAAAGAAAAGACAATGAGTCTGTGGCCTCTGGCACAGAACTAATGGATATGGATATAACCAAATTATCAGAAATGGAATTCAGCGTAACAATGGTCAATATGATGTGTAGACTTGAAAAAAGTATTAACGAAAATATTAATGAGAATATAGACTCTCTAAGGGTGGAAATGAGAGCGAATCTGGCAGAAATTAAAAATTCTATGAGCCAAATGCAGTCAAAACTAGAGGCTCTGACGGCCAGGGTCACTGAGGCAGAAGAATGTATCAGCGAATTGGAGGATGGGTTAGTAGAAGAGAAAGCTAAAATAGAATCTGGGCTAAAAAAATCCATTCTCAAGAATGTAGGTTATGGGAGATTACTGACTCAATGAAATGTTCCAATGTCAGAATCATCGGCATCTCCAAGGGGGTGGAGAAAAACAGAGGTCTAGAAGAGATATTTGAACAAACTGTAGCTGAAAACTTCCCTAATCTAGCAAAGGAAACAAGCATTCGTGTCCAAGAGGCAGAGAGGACCCCATCCAAGCTCAACCAGGACAAACCTACGCCACGGCATGTCATAGTGCAATTCGCAAATATTAGATCCAAGGATACAGTATTGAAAGCGGCCAGGGCAAAGAAATTTCTCACGTACCAAGGCAAAGGTATCAGGATTACGTCAGAC
Source organism: Ailuropoda melanoleuca (assembly GCF_002007445.2). Lineage (NCBI taxonomy): Eukaryota > Metazoa > Chordata > Mammalia > Carnivora > Ursidae > Ailuropoda > Ailuropoda melanoleuca. The sequence goes on from NC_048220.1 coordinate 33,396,669, forward strand.
CTGTCTACAGAGACCTGGAATGAGAGAAAGGCTTGGGGGGGCATTTTTAAAGCTCTTTCAGAGAAAAACATGCAGCCAAGGATCCTTTATCCAGCAAAGCTGTCATTCAGAATTGATGGAGAAATAAAGACGTTCCAAAATCGCCAATCATTAACCAATTTCGTAACCACGAAACCAGCCCTACAGGAGATATTAAGGGGGGCTCTATAAAGGTAAAAAGGCCCCAAGAGTGATACAGAGCAGCAAGTCACAACCGATACAAAGACTTTAAAGAGAAATGGCATCATTAAAATCATATCTGTCAATAATCTCTATCAATCTAAATGGCTTAAACTCTCCCATAAAACGCCACAGGGTTGCAGATTGGATAAAAAGACATGACCCATCCATTTGCTGTCTACAAGAGACTCATTTTGAACCCAAAGATGCATTCAGACTTAGAGTAAGGGGATGGAGTACCATCTTCCACGCAAATGGACCTCAAAAGAAAGCTGGAGTAGCAATTCTCATATCAGATAGACTGGATTTTAAACTAGAGGCCATAGAGAGAGATACAGAAGGGCACTATATTATTCTTAAAGGAAGTATTCAACAAGTGGATATGACAATTATTAATATATATGCCCCCAACAGGGGAGCAGCAAGATACACAAGCCAACTCTTAACCAAAATAAAGAGACATATAGATAAGAACACAGTAATAGTAGGGGACCTCAACACCCCACTATCAGAAATAGACAGAACACCCTGGCAAAAACTAAGCAAAGAATCAAAGGCTTTGAATGCCATACTCGACGAGTTGGACCTCATAGATATATATAGAACACTACACCCCAGAACCAAAGAATACTCATTCTATTCAAATGCCCATGGAACATTCTCAAGAATAGATCATGCTCTGGGACACAAAACAGGTCTCAGCCAATACCAAAAGATTGAAATTATCCCCTGCATATTCTCAGACCACAACGCTCTGAAATTGGAACTCAACCACAAGGAAAAACCTGGAAGAAACTCAAACACTTGGAGGCTAAGAACCATCCTGCTCAAGAATGACTCGATAAACCAGGAAATCAAAAAACAAATTAAACAATTTATGGAGACCAACGAGAATGAATACACAACGGTCCAAAACCTATGGGATACTGCAAAGGCAGTCCTAAGGGGGAAATACATAGCCATCCAAGCCTCACTCAAAAGAATAGAAAAATCTAAAATGCAGTTTCTATATTCTCACCTCAAGAAACTGGAACAGCAACAGAGGGACAGGCCTAACCCACTGACAAGGAAGGAGTTGACCAAGATTAGAGCAGAAATCAATGAATTAGAAACCAGAAGCACAGTAGAGCAGATCAACAGGACTAGAAGCTGGTTCTTTGAGAGAATCCATAAAATTGATAGACCACTGGCAAAACTTGTCCAAAAACAAAGAGAAAGGACTGAGATTATTAAAATTATGACTGAAAAGGGAGAGGTCACGACCAGCACCATTGAAATTGCAAGGATTATTAGAAACTTTTATCAACAGCTATATGCCAAAAAACTAAACAATCTGGAAGAGATGGAGGCCTTCCTGGAAACCTATAAACTACCAAGACTGAAACAGGAAGAAATAGATTTCTTAAATAGGCCAATTAACTATGAAGAAATTGAGTCAGTGATAAACAACCTTCCAAATAATAAAACTCCAGGCCCAGACGGTTTTCCTGGGGAATTCTACCAAACATTCAAAGAAGAAATAATACCTATTCTCCTAAAGCTATTTCAAAAAATAGAAACAGAAGGAAAGCTACCAAACTCATTCTATGAGGCTAATATTACCTTGATCCCCAAACCAGGCAAAGACCCCCTCAAAAAGGAGAATTACAGACCGATTTCTCTAATGAATATGGATGCCAAAATCCTCAACAAGATCCTTGCTAATAGAATCCAACAGTACATTAAAAGGATTATCCATCATGACCAAGTGGGATTCATACCTGGGATGCAAGCATGGTTCAACACTCGCAAATCAATCAATGTGATACATCATATCAACAAGAAAAGACTCAAGAACCATATGATCCTCTCAATTGATGCAGAAAAAGCATTTGACAAAATACAGCATCCTTTCCTGATTAAAACCCTTCAGAGTGTAGGAATAGAGGGTACATTTCTCAATCTCATAAAAGCCATCTATGAAAAGCCTACTGCAAGCATTATTCTCAATGGGGAAAAGCTGGAAGCCTTTCCCTTAAGATCAGGAACACGACAAGGATGCCCACTCTCGCCACTATTATTCAACATAGTACTAGAAGTCCTTGCAACAGCAATCAGAAGACAAAAAGGGATCAAAGGTATCCAAATCGGCAAAGAAGAAGTCAAACTGTCTCTCTTTGCAGATGACATGATACTCTATATGGAAAACCCAAAGGAATCCACTCCCAAACTATTAGAAGTTATAGAACAATTCAGTAAGGTGGCAGGATACAAAATCAATGCCCAGAAATCAGTTGCATTTCTATACACGAATAACGAGACTGAAGAAAGAGAAATTAGGGAATCCATCCCATTTACAATAACACCAAAAACCATACGTTACCTTGGAATTAACTTAACCAGAGACGTAAAGGACCTATATCCTAGAAACTATAGATCACTTTTGAAAGATATTGAGGAAGACATAAAAAGATGGAAAAATATTCCATGCTCATGGATTGGAAGAATTAACATAGTTAAAATGTCCATACTACCCAGAGCAATCTACACTTTCAATGCTATCCCGATCAAAATACCGAGGACATTTTTCAAAGAACTGGAACAAATAGTCCTTAAATTTGTATGGAACCAGAAAAGGCCCCGAATCTCCAAGGAACTGTTGAAAAGGAAAAACAAAGCTGGGGGCATCACAATGCCGGATTTCGAGCTGTACTACAAAGCTGTGATCACAAAGACAGCATGGTACTGGCACAAAAACAGACACATCGACCAATGGAACAGAATAGAGAACCCAGAAATGGACCCTCGGCTCTTTGGGCAACTAATCTTTGATAAAGCAGGAAAAAACATCCGGTGGAAAAAAGACAGTCTCTTCAATAAATGGTGCTGGGAAAATTGGACAGCTACATGCAAAAGAATGAAACTTGACCACTCTCTCACACCATACACAAAAATAAACTCCAAATGGATGAAAGACCTCAATGTGAGACAGGAATCCATCAAAATTCTAGAGGAGAACATAGGCAACAACTTCTATGACATCGGCCAGAGCAACCTTTTTCACGACACATCGCCAAAGGCAAGAGAAATAAAAGATAAAATGAACTTATGGGACTTTATCAGGATAAAGAGCTTCTGCACAGCCAAGGAAACAGTCAAAAAAACTAAGAGACAGCCCACGGAATGGGAGAATATATTTGCAAAGGACACCACAGATAAAGGACTGGTATCCAAGATCTACAAAGAACTTCTCAAACTCAATACACGAGAAACAAATAAACAAATCATAAAATGGGCAGAAGATATGAACAGACACTTTTCCAATGAAGACATACAAATGGCTAACAGACACATGAAAAAATGTTCAAAATCATTAGCCATCAGGGAAATTCAAATCAAAACCACACTGAGATACCACCTTACGCCAGTTAGAATGGCAAAGATAGACAAGGCAAGAAACAACAATTGTTGGAGAGGATGTGGAGAAAGGGGATCCCTCCTACATTGTTGGTGGGAATGCAAGTTGGTACAGCCACTCTGGAAAACAGTGTGGAGGTCCCTTAAAAAGTTAAAAATTGAACTACCCTATGACCCAGCCATTGCACTACTGGGTGTTTACCCCAAAGATACAGACGTAGTAAAGAGAAGGGCCATATGCACCCCAATGTTCATAGCTGCATTGTCCACAATAGCCAAATCATGGAAGGAGCCGAGATGCCCTTCAACAGATGACTGGATTAAGAAGCTGTGGTCCATATATACAATGGAATATTACTCAGCTATCAGAAAGAACGAATTCTCAACATTTGCTGCAACATGGATGGCACTGGAGGAGATAATGTTAAGTGAAATAAGTCAAGCAGAGAAGACAATTATCATATGATTTCTCTCATCTATGGAACATACGAACTAGGAAGATCAGTAGGGGAAGAAAGGGATAAAGAAAGGGGGGTAATCAGAAGGGGGAATGAAGCATGAGAGACTATGGACTCTGAGAAACAAACTNAAAGAAAGGGGGGTAATCAGAAGGGGGAATGAAGCATGAGAGACTATGGACTCTGAGAAACAAACTGAGGGCTTCAGAAGGGAGGTGGGTGGGGGAATGGGATAGGCTGGTGATGGGTAGTAAGGAGGGCACGTATTGCATGCTGCGCTGCGTGTTATACGCAACTAACGAATCATCGAACTTTACATGAGAAACTAGGGATGTACTGTATGGTGACTAACATAATATAATAAAAAAAACATTAAAAAACAAAAAAAATTAAAAATTTAAAAATTTTAAAAAAGAGTAAAAGAAACAACTGAAACAGTTCAAAGTAAGCCTGTTCAAGGAAGAGAAATTTAAGACAATGTGGAATGATGGAGAGGAAACTGCTGGTTTTTTGTTTTAATAAGCTTTACAGACTACTGTCTCTCCGTACTAAGGCCATATACAACTGTTCAGAAATCAAAACTTAATTTATTTATTTTTTTTTTTTAAAGATTTTATTTATTTATTTGACAGAGATAGAAACAGCCAGCGAGAGAGGGAACACAAGCAGGGGGAGAGGGAGAGGAAGAAGCAGGCTCATAGCGGAGGAGCCTGATGTGGGGCTCGATCCCATAACGCCGGGATCACGCCCTGAGCCGAAGGCAGACGCTTAACCGCTGTGCCACCCAGGCGCCCCTCAAAACTTAATTTAAAAATTAATTAAGTACCTCGACAGAAAAAAAGTTTCAACAAAAACAAAGACAGAGGGAGAAGAAAAAGGATGAAGTAAAAAGTAAAGCACTACACAAGGAGAACTGTAACCAACAATATCTCAAAGGCCACTGCCAGGTAGCATCTTTGAAGTTCTCTGTGCTTTATATATGACAAGTTTACAGCACTACATTCATCAACATTACAGGTGAGATGTTCAAGTTCAATGAATTGCTAAATAAGTCTCCTATTTTCTGCCACAAAATATTTATCCTTAATACAGCTCCAGGTTCTATTACAGAACTCACTACTAATTAACACCGTGAAGTCTATGAACCAAAAGGTTTTCTCCTAAACCAGCCTTGGAAGGACAGCCTATCACATACAGTGTCAATCATCTTTTTCTGAATAGTCTTCTTTACATCTTGGACCTTCTGTCCTTTAAATCCATCCACCAACATTACCTAAAAGGATGAGAAGTGGGGGAAAAAAACAGACAAAACAATTAAAATTTGCTTTGTGCTCCCTCCAAACTTTACTTCTATCTGCAACCAAGGTATTTTTAGTGTGAAATTTATCACATTTATAATCTTAAGTTTTTATTCTGCCATAGCTTAAACAACTAATATTTATTTATTTATTTATTTTTAAGATTTTATTTATTTATTTGACAGAGAGAGACAGCCAACGAGAGAGGGAACAGAAGCAGGGGGAGTGGGAGAAGAAGAAGCAGGCTTCCAGCGGAGGAGCCTGATGTGGGGCTCGATCCCAGAACGCCGGGATCACGCCCTGAGCCAAAGGCAGACGCTTAACGACTGAGCCACCCAGGGGCCCCAACAACTAATATTTATAACACACCTGTTTTCCTTTTGGTTTAACTAGGATAGCTATCATGAACATGATTAGGAAGGAACACTCACTTCCTTTCCATTTCTCAGATTTCCATGTGGAGAGAATATCAATATGCTTACTCACTTCATTCCTGAAGGCTTTGGGAAAATGAACTGAGTGCATGCAGCTCAGCCCCATTTAAACTTCTGTTTCCAACTATGCCTGTTGGCAGCGAGCATTTTCCTTTGCTTGGCCATGTGATAAACATGGCCCTTACAGGAAGGCCTGTTTTTCAACTCTACCTTTTAGGTAGTGAGGAAATTTAATTCTAGGTCTAAGTATTGGCTTGTTCATTGTTGTCATAGATCTAAGCTACACAATCCCCTTCTGGCTGACGTTCTGATCTTCAGCTATGTGACTGATGTTTCTCTCTGAAATAGCTTCTATCTTAAATAGAAAAGACACAAGTTCTTTTTTGACCTTCCAAACGTCTAACATGCAAAAATGCTTTATATCTATTTAATTCATCATTATGAAATTATACTTATTGATCATTATGGCACGGTGGTTAAGAGCACAAATCCTAGGGGAACCTGGGTGGCTCAATCAGTTGAGTCTGACTCTTGATTTTGGCACAGGTCATGATCTCAGGGTTGTGAGACTCAGCCCCACCTTGGGCTTAAGATTCTCTCTCTCCCTCTGTTCCTCCCCCCACCCTGCTTGCACACACCCGCACTCACTCTCTCTCAAATAAATAAATAAGCAAGCAGGCACAAATCCTAGAGCCAAGCTGCCCAGTGTGAGTACCAGCTCTGCCACTGGCTACCTATCTGACTGATTCTAGGTAAATTACTTAATATCTTAGTACCTCAATCCTCACCTGTAAAATGGAATAGCACCTACCTCACAAGGTTATTTTGAGATTTAAATAAGTTAACATGTAAGTACTATATAAGTGGTGACTTTTATTATCACCCAAAAAGTATAAGTCACTTAAAAAAAGACATATAACCAATTATGATTATCTAGAAAAATGAGAGTAAAGGTAAAAATAAAAAATTCTCATTCATTGCCTTAAAATCTTCATTTCAACCTCAAGTCACTAGTAACTTGGCTGGATTTTTACTTCCTCTAGCTTAGTCTTCTTTCCATGGAAATGCAAGCCACATTAACATATGCACAATTAAGGAAAAAAGAGAGGTTCAAAACATGTTTTTTGTGCTCACCTGACAGTTAGTACGCATTAATTAAGTAAATTAATGAACTGAATAAAAATGCTAATTTAAAATATGAACTCCTCAATTAAAAGAGCAAAAGAAGGAACCAGGTATTGCCCATGCAATAAATCCATGGAATTTATTGCAAAATAATATGAACTAACTTTAAATAATCTTCTCAGTAAACTCATTTCTTAGATATTCTTAGAGGACACAAAAATATAATTTCTGCAAATGCTATTAGATAAAAAATAGATTGAAAAAAGAAATCTGGAGGGGCTCCTGGATGGCTGTCATTAAATGTCTGCCTTCAGCTCAGATCATGATCACAGGGTCCCAGGATCGAGCCCCAAGTTGGGCTCCCTGCTCAGAGGGCAGCCTGCTTCTCCCTCTCCCTCTGCCCCTCCCACTGCTTGTGCTGTGTCTCTCCTCTCTCTTTCAAATACATAAATAAAATCTTTAAATAAGTAATAAAAAAAAGAAATCTATGGGGCGCCTGGGTAGCGCAGCTGTTAAGCGTCTGCCTTCGGCTCAGGGTGTGATCCCGGCATTCCGGGATCGAGTCCCACATCAGGCTCCTCCACTGGGAGCCTGCTTCTTCCTCTCCTACTCCCCTGCTGTGTTCCCTTCTCTCGCTGGCTGTCTCTCTGTCACATAAATAAATAAAATCTTCTTAAAAAAAAAAGAAATCTGGAAACAGAAGAACATAGTCTCATATTAATCTCTCTCAAATCAGTATATATTTGAAACTATACTGAATTTTTCTATTTTTTTCCTAATCATTGAAAAAATTACAGAGCAAAACTAAAAAATTATTACTTACACCATCATAAAACCCTTTTAGATATAACTTCTCCTTTGCTTCTGCAAGTTTTTCTCGGTCATTCTGGCTTTGAACTTTCAAATCATCACAAATGGTTACAGCAGAAAGATTTCCAAAACCTGGGATTTCAATGATTGGCACCTGCAAAGAACAGCAATGTCAGGAACTTATTCACACTGAATGAACACAAAAACAGCTCCATGGGGCATAATCCTCTTGCCTCTACTGTCCAATGAAGTCATTTCAGATTTTATGTATCATTACAGAAGCACCACACATCAGGCAATCACAGTGACTAACATCCATATGTGAATTTGTCTTTCTACTCTCCTCCGAAGGAACTACATAAGTTCTCTGCACCAACCCCCAAACTGTCCTCCCTCACTACAGAACACACCTTCTCCAGCTCACAACCCTACACTAGCATAGAATTACTAAATAATAATGAAACTAGGATAATAAGGAAACTAGGGCGCCTGGGTGGCTCAGGTGGTGAACCGTCTGCCTTCGGCTCAAGGTCGTGGTCCCAAGGTCCTGAGATCAAGCCCTTTTCTTAGTGAAACTAGGAAAATGATGTAAACAATTAAATTTTATGGATGGTCTTATTTCTGGTTTATGATAAGTCTTCCAGATTCTTCATGAAAGTTATTTGCAAGTGATTCAAATTTTTTTCTTCTCCAGGCACTAATATGAAAACAACAAAAGCATTCACGACTAATATGGCAAAACTCTGTCTTTAGAAGCTTGGAAACAAGCCACAGTAGCAAAATAAGCGACTACAAAATTGGTGATGCTAAGAAAGTCGTTTGTTCCAGAATTACAGGTGCCGGGTGCTAAGAAAATGCGTTTTGTTGGTCTTTCTCTCACTCTCAACTGCCATAGCAGATATCAAATAAAGTAAGTAAACTCTTATACAAACTCCCTCTCATTTTTTTATATTCACCAATTATTCAATTTTGTTACAAGGAAAATGTTGGCTCTTTTTTTCACTGATAAAGAGATGGGTGTGAATATTCTGAGTCACCCATGTACTCACCGGCTCAAATGGCAAGACCATGTCATCTCTAATTCCATACTTTGCTCGTAAGGCCTACAAAAAAATTTTGCAAATTAACACTCATGATCAGCATTAGTGGCATTATCATTGAGAGAACCAACACCAAAACTTTTTAAAATTATCTGTTCTCCTCTCCATACAGAGAATTTTTAAAATTTTACAAAATATCTCAAGAAGGGACCTATGACTTTTAAAAACTCAACTGTTTAAGAGTAAATGGCTTAAATTATGAAATAGTAAGCCAAAAGTAAAAATTTACACATACACTCACACACACCCCAATGAAAATGAGGTTCATTTACTAGGTTGCAATGAAAATGTGAGTATCAGAAAACTTTTTTTAAAGTTTTATGAAACCCAACAAAACAGATTAAAAAAGAAAAATCACATGATCCTATCAACAGATGCAAGAAAAGCATTTGACAAAATCCAACACTCAGTCATGATAAAAACTCCTAGGGGCGCCTGGGTGGCTCAGGTGGTGAACCGTCTACCTTCGGCTCAGGTCATGATCCCAGGGTCCTGAGATCAAGCCCTGCATTGGGCTCCCTGCTTGGCGGGAAGCTTGCTTCTCCCTCTCCCACTCCCCCTGCTGGGTTCCCTCTCTCACTGTCAAATAAATAAATAAAAATCTTAAAAAAAAACAAAAACAAAAACCTCCTAATAAACAGGAACAGATGCAGACCTTCTAAACTTGATAAAGACTATCTACAAAAAACCAACAACTAACATCATACTTAATGATGAGAAACTCAAAGCTTTCCCACTAAGATCAGGTATGAGGCAAGGACGTCCCCACTCACTGCAGCTTTTCAGCATCATTCTGAATGTCCTTGCTAATACAGTAAGGGAAGAAGATAAAATAAAGGGTATACAGATTGGGAAGGGCAACATAAAACTGTCTTTGTTCACAGAAGAAATGAATATCTGTAAAAAAACCAAAAGAATCAAGGAAAAAAACTCCTGGAACTAATAAACTATTACAGCAAGGTTGCAGGATAGAGTTAATTATACAAAAGTTAACTGCATTCCAATGTACTAAGAATGAGCAAGTGGAATTCAAAATTAAAAACATAATACCATTTATATTAGCACCCCCCAAATCAAATACTTAGGTACAAAAGTAACAATACATACATAAGATCTATATGAGAAAAACTACAAAACTCTGTGAACAGAATCAAAAAATTAAATAAATGGACAGGTACTTCATGTTCATGGACTGGAAGATTCAGTACTGTGAAGATGTCAATTCTTCACAACTTATCTACAGATTCAATGCAATCTCAACTGAAATCCCATCAAGTTATTTTATGAATATCAACAAATTGATTGCAAAGTTTATACAGAGAGGCAAAAGACCCAAAATAGTCAACTCAATATTGAAAAACAAAGTTGGCTTCTGGCTTCAAGACTTCCTATAAAGTTACAGTAATCAATACAGTGTGGTACTAAAAGAAGAGACAGATAGTTCAGTGGAACAACACAGAGAGGCCAGAAATAGACCCCAAAAATATAGTCAACCGATCTTTGACAAAGGAGCAAAGGCAATACAGTAATTCAAAGACCGTCTTTTCAACAAATGTTATTGGTACAACTGGACTTTCACTTGCAAAAAAAAAAAAAAAAAATGAATCTAGACACAGACCTCACATTGCCACAAAAATGAACTCAAAATGGATCACAGACCTAGATGTAAAACACAAAACTATGAAATTCCCTAGAAGATAACGTAGGTGAAAACTTAAATGACCACAGGTATGGTGGTGCCTTTTTAGATACAAAATCAAAGACACAATCCATGCAAGAAATAATAAGCTGAACATCATTAAAATCAAAAACTGCTCTGCAAAAGACAGGATCAGGAATTAAAAGACAAGCCAAAAATCACGAAAAAATATTTGCAAAAGACACATCTGATAAAGGACTATTATCCAAAATATACAAAGAATTTTCAAAACTGAGTAATAAGGAAAAAAACAACCCGGGTCACCTGAGTGGCTCAGTCGGTTAAGCGTCTGCCTTGGTTCCAGCTCAGGTCATGATCTCACGGTCCTGGGATCAAGCCCACATCAGGCTCCTGCTCAGTGGAGAATCTGCTTCTCCTCACTCTCTGCTCCCCCACTCGTGTGTGTGTGTGTGTGTGTGTGTGTGTGTGTGTGTGTGTACACCGGTGTGAATGGCAACCTGATTTTTTAATGAGCCAAAGACTTTAACAGACACACCGCAATAAAAGAAGATACATTGCTGGCAAATAAGCATATGAAAGGACCACATCATGTCATCAGGAAAACGCAAATTAAAACAACAAAGAGATATCACTACACACCTATTACAATGGCCAAAATCTGGCACAATGACACCACCAGACGCTAGTGAGGATATGGAGCAACAAGAACTCTTATACACTGCTGGTGGGAATGCAAAACAGTACAGCCACTTTGAAAGACAGTTTGGTGGTTCTTAAAAACCAAACATATTCTTACCATAGGACCCAGCAATCACACTCCTTGATATTTACCCAAAGGAGCTGAAAACTTATGTCTACACAAAAACCTGCATTCGGATGTATACAGCAGCTTTATCCATAATTACCAGTGCTTATTAGCAACCAAGAGTTCCTTCAGGAAGTGAATGGGTGAACTGTGGTACATCCAGGTAGGAGAATTTTATTCAGCGCTAAAAAGAAAATGAGCAATCAAGCTATGAAAAGACACAGAGAAACTTCAGATGCATATGAGTAGTTGAAAGAAGCCAATCTGAGAAATCTACACACTGTATGATTCCAACTATATGACATTCCAGAAAAGGTAAAACTGTGGAGACAGTAAAAAGATCGGTGATTGCCAGGGGTCACAGGGGAGAGAGATGAACAGAAGAGCACACAGGATTTTTAGGGCAATGAAGATACTCTATGATATTATAATGATGAATCTGTGTCATCATACAGTTGCCCAAACCCAAAGAATATACACCACCAAGAGTGAACTCTAAGGTAAACTATGGACTTTGAGGGATTATGATGTGTCAATGCAGATTCATCATGGTAACAAATGTACCCCTCTGGTGGGGATTTTGATAATGGAGGAGACTGTGCATGTGTGGGGGCAGGGAGTATATGGGAAATCTCTGTACCTTCCTCTCCATTTTACTGTAAACCTAAAACTGCTCTAAAAGTCTTTTAAAAAAAGATTCGATGAGGGGCGCCTGGGTGGCACAGCGGTTGGGCGTCTGCCTTCGGCTCAGGGCATGATCCCGACGTTATGGGATCAAGCCCCACATCGGGCTCCTCCTATCTCTGTCGAATAAATAAATAAAATCTTTAAAAAAAAAAAAAGATTCTATGAAATATTATACTTAAAATTCAAAACAAAGGAAAATATATAAACATCAAGAAATAAGGCAGAGGGTAACAGTTCAAAGATAAATGATAGCTTTTTAGCCTAATTTCACAGTTAGTTCACTGGTACCTAATTAGATGATAAAGAAGAAATAAGAACATGAAACTCAGATACCCACTTGCTTTTTCTTCAGATCTCTGAGGGCAGCAAAATCATCGGGAGAGTCAGAAGGAACACTTGTGACCACGCCAGTGCCTTATAAAAGAAAGTGTGGAATTAATTAATACAACCAGAATGCAGTTATCAAATTATTTCTAGAAAGAAAGAAATAAACTCTTTACCTTTATCCTCTTTTATGGTGAGCATTGGAAGAACATAGATCACCTTATTAGATGTTAAAGGTGCAGAAAGGGATGCACCAAGAATTTCCTGTGCAACAAAAAAAAATCAGCATGAAGGTGAAAAAACTTTTTTAACCATTAAAATTTAAAACAGTGTTAATATTTTTAAGCCCTGAGAAGTTATTATTCAAAAATATATGAAGTAAAATAGAACATATTCTTTTATACATAATTATTAGTCATAAATAATTATGATATCCAAATAGGATGTGGTAAGGTTGTGAGGAAATCAGTACAATAATACATACATTGCTTGTGACAGTGTACTTCTTGAGGAAAAAATATAGGAACCATAGCTCAAGAGACACAAAAATGTTCCCACAACCTGGACCCAGCAATCCAATCCTAGGGATTTACCTCAAAAGAAAAAATAACTTTTTTTCTTTGAAAAGTCTGCCCAATGCTATGTTAACTACAACAGCAAAATCCAGAGACAGCTAAAACTTTAAAGGATAGAAAAATTATTTAACAAAATATGAGATATCAACAAAATAAAATACTGTATATCCATTTAAAACAATGATTACAAAGAAGAACTAAACAAAAAGGATATAACCAGTTTCTCTTAAAAAAAAAAAAAAAACAACCCGAAGATTCAACAATACTGAACCCATACTCTCGGAAAGGCAACGAAGAGTTTGCAGCTGCTTGTTGAGCCAAGGAATACACTTTGCAATTCCACAGTTCCCACCCATCCGCTTTATTCGTAAAGAAGCTACTTATAGTCACATGGGTGAAGGCTAAATAACATAACAGTCTTAAGGGCTGCAAGCTATTTTTTAATTTATACCACGCACTCCAGAATCTGCTCAAATTTACGTGGAAAAAAACTGCATTAGGAACAGAAAAAATCTGTGTTATTCACACAATTCCTAAAAATGTCTCAGACAGAACTTCAACATCAGGAACTAATGAGATGCGGCAGCACTGCTTATCAGAGAAAAAGACAGGAAACTATTCAAATATCCATTATAGAGAATGGTTAAATAAGCTGTGGTAGAGCCAAACAATGGAATACTATGTGGCTGTAAAACAGAAGATACAAGGAAGCTCTGCGCTGATTAAGGCAAATACCAAGACATAAATAAGTAAAAAAGCAAGATGCAGAACAATGTGATAAAGTATACTGCCATTTGTATATTAAAAAGAGGGAGGGGTGCCTGGGTGGCTCAGCTGGTTAAGCATCTGACTCTTGATTTTGGCTCACATCATGATGTCAGGGGAGTGGGATTAAGCCCCAAGTCAGGCTCTGCACTCAACAGGGTATCCGCTTGAGATTCTCTGTCTCTCTCTTTCCCTCTGCCTCTGCCCCCTGCTTGTGCATACGCTCTCTCTCTCTCAAGTAAATAAAATCTTTATAATAAAAAGAGGGAGAAAGAACATACAGGCATTTGCTTGTTCATATGTGAAATATTTCTGGAAGGACATATAAAACAGTGATTTTAGTGAATACCTATGGAAGGGGAAATTGAGTGACTAAGGATATATTTTGTATCTTTTTGGCTTTCCAATTTTGAGTCCTATGAATGTGTAAAAATTTAGTCCAAAAGTGAGTTTACAAAATAAGCAAGAAATAAAAGTTCAATTCAAAAGAAGAACTAAGATAGTATTCTATCATCTTTCCCTTTTAAAATGTTATTTATTGGGGCGCCTGGGTGGCTCAGTTGGTTAAGCGTCTAACTCTTGGTTTTGGTTCAGGTCATGATCCCAGGGACATGAGATCAAGCCCCACATCAGGCACTGCTCAGCACTGAGTCTGCTTGAGATTCTCTCTCTCCTTCTCCCTTTGCCTCTCCTGCTCATGCTTTCTCTCTCTCTCAAATAAATAAATAAAATCTTTTTTTAAAAATAAATAAATAAATAAATAAATGTTAGTTATTAAGATACCTAAGACCAGCATTTACCAAAGGGAATATAATATACTCTGAAATACTGGTAAGTAAATAAACTGTAAGGCTAAAAGCTACATAATCATCCAGATTTAGTTACTATCAACCAAGATTCTTCAGAAAAAAAATGGCTGCAATTCTATACCAGGAATGCAGGTAATCATCTTCTACTGCAGCTGTTAAATCTTTTGGGGAGCACTGTCTCTATTCTTCAACCAGATACTTACTAAACTGAAACACAAGACTCAAAAATTCCATGGTGATATAGTCATACAATGAATACTGCACAGCAATAAGAACAAAACCACTGCTACACACATGTATGAATTTCAAAGACATAATTTGAGCAAAACAAGCCAGACACAAAGAGTACAGATTATATAATTCTGTATATAATTGGTGACTTATATCAGAGCAGTGGTTACCTTTGCAGGAGAGGGGTGAGTACTAACTGCAAGATGGACAAGAGAGCACTTTCTAGACTATTAGAACTGTTCTATACCTTGATTTGGGTGGTGCTTGCATGAGTGTACACACGTATAAAAATGCACCAAAATACAAACTGTAGAATTTACAGGGGCGCCTGGGTGGCTCAGTCGTTAAGCATCTGCCTTCGGCTCAGGTCATGATCCCAGAGTCCTGGGATCGAGCCCTGCATCGGGCTCCCTGCTCAGCAGGAAGCCTGCTTCTCCCTCTCCCACTCCCCCTGCTGTGTTCCCTCTTTCGCTGGCTGTCTGTCAAATAAATACATAAAAATCTTTAAAAAAAAAAAAATTTACACACTGCATTGTATGTATACCTCAATTAAAAAGATTTTTTCAATGTTCTTTCCTCAATTGTTATGGTTAAAATTTTCCTCTAAATTTAAGCACTAAAACAAAAAATCTGCTACCCAACTCACCTCTCCCATTAATTCCTTAACAACAGGCACCACTCCATTGTGTTTGGTAAAGCCCTGGTATGACATATTCCTGGCAGCTCTTTGGGTGCAGATGAATATATCACCACTCCCCGTCTCAAATCCAATGTACTTCATATCAGGGCGAACCCAACAGTTGGTCTGTCCAAACATGGTCTCAGGTCTGAGAGTAGCAGCTACCAAGAAGATATTTTTCCCTTTCAGGCCACTAAGAAGAAAAAATATGTTAATGCAAAAAAAGGTGGTGGATTCAATCACATCTGTTATTCCAAAAAGAGAAAGCAGTAACTCTTTGGCAACCTACCTTAATTTGGATGGGTACGGCTCAAGCACTTTCAACTTGATTAAAGTATATTCCTGAGGTCCCACGCCCTAAACAAACAAACAGAACAAAAATTTGAGAAGAAAACAAACTTGGATTAAACACACTAATCTATATGAGAGATCTGACTCAAATTTTTTGGATGGATTCTCACATTGTTAGAATAATTCTTTCTTCCAATGAGGAGATTGCCAGTAGGGAGATGACTATATTCGCATAAAAACCTAACCTGGGGGCACCCAGGTGGTTCAGGTGATTAAGCATCTGCCTTTGGCTCAGGTCGTAATCTCCGGGTCCTGGGATCGAGTCCCATGTCGGGCTCCCGGCTCGGTGGGGAGTCTGCTTCTCCCTCTGCTCTCCCCCTTGCTCGTGTTCTCTCTTTCTCTCAAATGAATAAATAAAATCTTTTAAAAATGTTAAAAAATAAAAAATAAATAAAGCTCTAATGTGAAAGACATTACTTGAAAGGGTTGCCTGGGTGGCTCAGTCAGTTAAGCAAATGCCTTCGGCTCAGGTCATGATCCCTCTGCTTCTCCCTCTCACTCTGCACCACACCGTCTCCAGCTGGTGCTCTCTTTCTCTCTCTCTCTCAAATAAATAAATAAAAATTTTCAGGGGGAAAAAAAAAAGAAGTGACTTGAAAGACCACCCTCCCACCCCACACCAGATCAGAACCCATAAAGGAAGCCCAGACACTACTAAGTAAAAACAGTTGGCTAAGAGCTCACTTGAGAGTGGAGGATAGGGGGAAAAAAATTAGAGTAATCCCCCAAAACGGTGTTTACCAAAATGAGAGTCGGAATATGTAATCAAACAATCCCACAGAACACACATCAAAGAAATGCCCTGGGGCTGGGGTCAGATGATGTGCATTCAAAACCTAGCCTAGGCCATTACTAATGGCTTGACCCAAGGGAGTCACAGTCTCTCTGAGCCTTCATTTCTTCATCTGTAAAATAACCGTACTGTGACTCACACGGGATTGTGCTGAGCAGCACATAAGACAATGAACAAGAAAATGCTTTGAAAACCTATGACATGCTATTGGAATTTAGGATACTGCTGTGGTATTGACTACATTAAAACTTAACAGAGTCAGTAAACTGGGTCTTCCAAATTCAAAATTTTTATCAACTCTCACTTCTATTAGGTAAGTCACATCATAATTGAAAGCTGACTTCAAAAAGTAGTCACTAGACTATAAATGCATTCAGAGATGGTAATAAAGGAAGATGCACTCATAGGGAATCCTAAGGTCAGATTCTGTCATTGTTACTGATTCACTGTGCCATGGCTTTAGGCAAATCACCCGGGCTTCACTCAAGTATTACAAGGAATAATGTTACTAATGTGTCCTACAGGAATGTAGAATGAACTGACGTCATGCATGGCCAGAAGTACTTTGGAACTAAGCAAGCAGATACATGATCAAAGCAAGTATAAATGGAATCTGTGTACATCAGTTAGCCACATATCTCATTACCTTGCCCCATGTTCTCTTTTTTAGAGTTGTGTATTCTCCAGGCAATGCTTCTCAAACATTAGCCTATATGTGAATCCTATTGAGAGCTTATTAGAGACGGATTTCTCGGCTCCACCCCCAGAGCTTCTGATTCAGCAATTTGGGAGTGAGGCTCAAGAATGTGCTTTTCTATCGCAAGCATATGCAGCTGGTCCTAGCACTGCTCTTGGAGTAACAAGGTCCTAGACAAGACACAGACACCTACAGTGCCATTCTGCCTTCCTCTTCAGTCACCAGAATACACCTCAGCCCTGGAATAAAATTATTTCTAGCTTCCTGATCTATTCTGTAAACTCTATGGCCATATTATGAAATATTATAATAGCTACTCTGTGTCACAAATAATTACCTCTCCAGTTTGCCTGTCATGATCCATGCAAGGTTGTCCATCTTTTGGAGAATAAATGGTATACCTAAAAAATAAATAGTAAGTGACACATATTATTATAATATACAAGTTCTATCCTAACATATTTGCCTTTGTTGCTAATATCTTACAATATTTCTTCTAACTAAAACTTCTAACTAAACAAATGTCTACATCAATTATTTATGCTTTTATGAGTAGTTGTCAGCCTAGTTATTTAATGAAACTTTTCTGCCTTCATCAAAGGTAATACCCCAGAAAAATATGCACTAATCTTGGCTTTGTGGTATGAAACAAAAGATTATGAAATATAATTTCAGTTCTGAAATACAAGTAGCTTTTAATTAATCAACAGAATCAAGGAAGAATCTTACACAATTTATAGAAAAAAAGGATAAACTAACACATAAATAAAATTATTTTTGTGCTTAGCTGAAAATATTGAACAGAATCTTTAGGGAGATCATAAAAGCCAACACTCTGAGAGGGAGACAAACCATAACAGACTCTTAATCATAGGAAGCAAACTGAGGGTTGCTGGAGAGGAGTGGGGTTGGGAGATGGGACAACTGGGTGATGGACATTAAGGAGGGCATGTGATGTAATGAGCACTGGGTATTATATTAAAAAAAAAAAAAGCCAATACTTCTATTCTCCCTGTTTTTATTTGTCATAAACACCAAGCACCTCAGAGGCATCAAAATACTGGTAAGACAAAAAGGGAAACAAATGAGCCATGGGAACAAAAAGGAAAAATTTATAAAATGAGAAAGGATAATGGGAAAAAGAAGGCTATGTATCAAGCAGTGATTACAGTGCAAGAATTATGATTTTTGCTTTATTATATTGAAGGACAACAAACTCACCGCTTCCCAAATTTTATTTTGCTTCTTTCTCTTAATGTTAAAAACTGCCACTTGACAAATGAATCATAGTAAGGATTAACATCAGTGGTGATGAAGGAACGACGCCAGTCTACCTATAGAAAAGAAAAAGGTAATTTTTTAGAAATTTGTATAGATTCTCCAAATAAGAATTCCCACAAATCAATTATTTACTCTTCTACCCTTATTTTCCAACCTATAATTATATCAAACATTAAGAAGAAAAAAGTTTTCAGTTTCTATTAAATATATATTAACTTGTGTTCGTCAATTTTGAAATATACATATTCATATAGTAAGCATAAAGGAATTACAGTAAATTAAGAAAGAACACCTAAATAATACCTTTATGTATACCTAAATATGTAAACTAAACTTTGGCTTCTTCGTATTCTTCGAATGGAATTCCCTTCTACTAATTGCTGTTAAAACATATTCCAATATAACAAATATTTGTTCCAATACAACAAATATTTAAGTACTTCACTGCTTAAATCAAGGCCCATAACAATAACAGTACTAAGTCATTAGTGCAATACAGGTGGAATATATTATTCTAAATTAAGAGGTGGTCCAAATCTCATAATCATAAACACAATGTGTTCTTTGTATTTTCTTAAACTACAGAGGGTGATGGACATACCTTCAAACCCATTCTCTTCAGATCCTGAATAGCCAGTGGTGGGAAATAATCAAGCCAATGTTCTGCTTCAGAAAATTTGACTATCTCTTCATCAGACAGACCAAGGGATTTCATAATGCCCCACTGATATTTAGAAGATCCAGCTTTAGCAGCAGCTTTACTCTGAAAATAACCAGTAAAAACAAACTCCATCAAGGACCAACCAACAACGGGTTAGCAAATTCCAGGACTGCAATAATTTTAAGTGAATAATTCAATTTGGTAATTTTTTATATTCCAAAACATGCTGTTGGTATGTCAGAATACTAAAGGATCTACATGTACTATTTTGTCTGCTAAATTTTACAGTCCAATACTAAGACTCTGATACAAGAAAAAACTAAATTGTTGGAAGGATAAAAAATTATCATCAAAGATAAGATGTCAGCACCAATCTCTATTTCCTTTTTTCTAATACCACATACATCTTTTTTTTAGTTATTAATAAGCTACTAACAAGAGTTTTGTCTTTTTCTAATATTTACCAATATCAAAAAGGCAACCAAATGTCAGGGGTTGGAGGTGGGTAAAGGAGTTAAACTATAAAACTATAAAAACTATTAAAAAACTATAAAATTATAAAAATGGGTGGCTCAGTTTGTTAAGCGACCGACTCTTGGTTTTGGCTCGGGTGGTGATACTGGGGTCATGTGATCAAGCTCCACATCTGGCAACCCCTGCTCACTTGCTTGCTTTCTCTAAAACAAATAGATAAAATCGTAAAAAAAAAAAAAAAAAAAAAAAGGAGGGGTGCCTGGGGGCCCAGTCAGTTAAGCATCAGAGTCCTGATTTCAACTCAGGTCATGGTCTCAGGGTCATGGGATCAAGACTTGCATCGGGCTCCATGCTCAACAGGGAGTCTGCTTGAGATGCCCCCCCCACTCTCCCTCTGCCCCTCCACCCCAACCCATGCGTGCATGAGTGTGCACCCACACACTCTCTCTCCCCCACTAAAATAAATAAATAAATCTTAAAAAAAAAAAAAAAAAAGACAGGGCAAGGAATTTTAGAGGTGATAGAACTGCTCTGTATGGTACTATGATATCAGAAATGTAACTCCATGTATTTGTCAAACCAACACAACTATCTACTACAAAGAGTGAATTTTATTGTATACACACTAGTTTAAAAAATCAACCAGGATATTGGAGGAATGGAAGGTGAAATGTAGACTGTGACAAATGTATCTAACAGTATTATAAATACATGATACAACCACACTTTGAAGTGGGTTAAAAAGAAAGGAGCTTTATGGGGCATCTGGGTGGCTCAGCCAGTTAAGCATCTGCCTTCAGCTCAGGTCATAATCCCAGGGTCCTGGGATCTACCCCACACTGGGCTCTCTGCTAAGCTGGGAGCCTGCTTCTCCCTCTCCTTCTGCCTGCTGCTCCCCCTGCATGTGCTCTCTGTCAAATAAGCAAATGAAATCTTAAAAAAAAAAAAAAAGAAAAGAAAAAGGAGCTTTAGAAGTAACTTTGGGGGAAGCCTGGCTGGCTCAGTTGGTAGAACATGCGACTCTTGATCTCAGAGACCATGACTTTGAGCCACACACTGGGTGTAGAGCTCATTCAAAAAAAAAAAAAAGAAGTAACAACTTTGGAAAAGAATGTGTTGACTAGCTTCTAAGGACAAATATTAGACAAAAAGCATATACAAACACTGTCCTTCTGTTGGTAAAACTGTTTCTCCCAGGTGTATGGGTTAGCAATTCTGGAACTACTAGTAGACTAGGACTGAACAAATTATATACTATAAATAATGAGAGCCAGGTTCTCACTGTTGGAGAATGAATCACAAATTAGCAAAGGAGAATGCTAGAATGAGGACCATGGTGCTAACATGGAGCCAGGAGTATCACTGAGCTTTTTTTTTTAAATAAACTCTGCACCCAATGGGGGACTCATACTCATGACCCCAACATCAAGAGCTGCATGTTCTACCAAACAAGCCAGCCAGGTGCCCTGCAGGATGAACTTTTTAAATGTATACATTGATAGGTAAAGAAATATAGACAGGTGCATATACGTGGGTTACCAGGGTTATTATATATTTTTCCTTGCTCCTTCTACTGAGAAGGGCAACAAAAAATGAGTGTACCTAGTATTCAGAACTTAGCTTCTAAAGGAAACAGGATTCCTTAGAGAAGGGGTTGATTCCAGGCTATAACAGGGAAAATAAAAGATGAACCTGGAGGATGTTGGGGACTAGAAAATAATACAGTGCTTAAAAAAGAAAAGAAAAAAGATGGGGGCATGTCAGATAGACATAGGAGCCGACTGAAAAGACTCTCAATGGCCTAAACCAGAGCAAGTTGAGCAATAACAATAACAACCGCCCCATAATACCAGATAGTATTGGAGTATAACTCAAAGAATAAAATAAATATCCATGAATCCACACTGACATTTTTAAAAAGCCCAAATAAATAAGTAAATGGGGAAGAAAGGACAACTATTCCTTTTCAGAAGAATTCCAGGTAAAAAATGTAGAAGGAATGAGGGAAACGGAAAATCACCATTAGAGCAATAGTTACAATTGTTGCAGGCAAGAGCCACCGACAAATGCTAAAATTAATGAGAAAATATTTTAAAAGATTTTATTTCCAAGGGCGCCTGGCTGGCTCAGCCACTTAAATGTCTGACTCTTGATTTCAGCTGAGGTCATGATCTCAGGGTCATGAGACTGAGCCCCACATCGGGCTCTGTGTTCAGCGGGGCATCTGCTTGGGATTCTTTCTCTCCCTTTCCCTCTGTCCCTTCCCTGACCCACGCCCCTGCTCTTGCTCAATCACTTTCTGTCTAAAATAAATAAAATCTTTTTTAAAAAAGAAATATTATTTCCATAACCTCAAAGTATCTCTCTCAAATATTTATGAATCAAAGGGAAAAATGGAATCCCTACAGTAGAAAAACCTGGCGGACATCACCTAAGCCAAATGATCAAGGTTACCATCATGCATAATAAGATATCAACAGCATATACTCACTGATAATGATGCCCTGAGGGGGGACACATCACCTCTCAGCCTACTCATGAGAAAGCATAGACAAACCCAAACTGAGGGACATTCTATAAATGATCTGACCAGTACTCTCCAAAAGTGTCAAAGTCATGGAAGACAAAGATGGAAGAGACTAAGGAGACGTGACAAGTAAATGCAATGTGGGATCTTGGATTGGACCTGCAAACAGAATAAGGACGTCAACGAAAAAACTGTTGAAGGTCAAGTGAAGTTTGTAGTTTACTGAATAGCATTGTTAAAATGTTAATTTCTTAGTTTTGAGGACTGTACATGGTTATACAAGGGGAACTGAAGATTACGAGGGAACTCTGTTCTACCTTGCATTCCTTCTCTAAATCTAAATTATTTCAAAATAAAGTAAAAAGGGGGAAAAGGCCATCAATAAGTCAGAAAGATAATTTTTGTTTTTGTTCCTTTTTCAAAATTACTGAGCACTTTTTATGTGCCAGGTACTGGGAATACAAACATAAATTAGACAAACATAAATATAAAATTTCAACCAAAATAAACAGTATTAACCACCAAACCTTTTTCCCTTTAGCTTTATCCTTAATTATTACATCTTCTGTTTTAACATTGATTTCTTCCTCTTCCTCTTCTTCATCTGGAAAATCAGGGGGGCAACCGTAAAGCTCTATTTCTCTTTTCAACTTATCAGCACACGCCTATAACAAATACAATATTAGAGTGAAGTTCAAAATTCAAGGTAGAAACAATTTGCATTTTTTTGGTATTTCTATGGCTAACTAAAATTGACTTAGATTTTCTCCATCTATACACATGTGAATCATTATAGAAAGCTCATATAATTCATGTATGTCAAAATTCAATAATTTATAAATTAGTATTTTACTTCATTTATTCAGCCAGCATTTATTCAACATTCAAAATACTCAATGTAGTACACTATATATAGACATTAGAAGTACCAAGATATATAAAATAGTGTTATCATTTTGAATAACATAAATAATAGCATTTCTCAGTTTAAAGATTACTATCTCCTATCTTCTATCATCACCTCAAGCCTGCAAGGCAGACAGGAAAGGCATTAAATTAAAAAACACACGGGGCGCCTGGGTGGCTCAGTCAGTTAAGCATCTGCCTTCGGCTCAGGTCATGATCCCAGGATCCTGGGATCGAGCCCCACATCGTGCTCCCCTCAGCAGGGAGCCTGCTTCTCCCTCTCCGTCTGCCCCTTCCCTTGCTCATGCTCTCTCTCTCTGTCTCTCTCTGACAAATGAAATCTTTTAAAAGGTAAATAAATAAGTAAATTAGAAAACACACACTGAGAGATGGGGGGTTTATCTGAGGTTACACAAACTGCTGATATATGCCTTTTGACGTGATACAGCAGGAGGTTTACACCTCACCAATACAGTATTCTTGTCAGAATATTTTAACCATGAATAAACAATCAGAAAACTCAGATGATGGGGCATTCTACAAAATAACTGGCCTAAACTCTCAAACGACATCAATGTCATGACAAACTAAAAGAAACCAAGATCTGATAACAAAATCTAACGTGTGATCCACAGCACACGAATTTAAACTTCTCCGAGGGGACAATGAGACTGTGTTGAGGCAGAATGCCCTTGACCTCCAAAGACACATGCTAAAGTACTTGCAGGTGGCACGACATGATGGGTGCAACTTACTTTCAACGAGTTCATAGAAAAAGAGAGAAAAAAGTGTGCACGTATTACATGTGTGTGAACTAAAGCGACTATGGCAAACGTTAATACTTGGTATCTACATGTGAAAGGTATATGGGTGTTCATTGTCCTAACCTTTTACCTTTTCTGCAGGTTTGACATTTTTCAAAATAAAAGGTTGGAGAAGCAAAAGAAATGGGAGTTAAATTTCCCAATCCTCTTGTATTTAGGTAATCCTTTCAACTCTAATTGTCTGGCCCCTTCTTTACTGAGAATTATTCCTAATACACATTTATGACAAATGAAGGAAGACCTTTGCAAACATGATGAAAATATGACACAACTAAAAAAAAGCTGTTACACAAAAAAAAACTTTTTACTTGATGCTGACATCCTATACATCATGTGCACAAAATATCACGCTATTTTATTGTTAATAGTTATAATCTAACTTGAAATATCAATATGTAAGGTCACCAACAGAGATAGCAAAGTTACTTAGAGATACTTAGACCTTTCTGTGTGCCCTTTATGCACTTCTTCAAATATCTTCTAAAAATTAATTTTCACAATAATAATTCAACTCATTTCAAAAAACACTGCATTATAAAGTATCTGAAAATCCTACTTCAAGCTCTTAAATTGGACATTACATTTGCTTTAAGCTAAAAAGAGTAGGAACCAATCCCAAAAGCAATCTTACCTTGATAGGCATTCCAGTACAGTGTAAACCAAAGGGAAACAGACAAGTTTTTCCTTTCAGTCTCTGGTATCCTACTGCAAACTACAGAAAGCAAACTAAATTTAAATTATAAATTTGAATGCTAGACAAATACAAAATGTTGACTTTTCACAAAGATCATCAGTTTAGCTTTCCTCTTCCTCTCTTCCTTTAGAAGGAAGTCATTCCAAAATTCTGCCCACTACTCTTTTTCTGTCTTTTCACCATCCCAGGAATTACTTATACTTATCACACACTGCATATACAAATTAAATATAAGAATATTTTATAGAAGTAAAATATTAAAATTATGTTTAAAATTAAGGAATTCTAAGCTCCCTTAACAGAAAATAAATTCTATATATGCCATTTTCTTCAAAATAGTATTTATCAAAGACCCTCCACCCCATTATATTAAACACAGAGGAAACTTTACCTCACATTTGGATAAAGAAAATGTGTGTCCCAAATGAAGGCGCCCATTCATATACGGATATGGGAAGGTTACAAAGTACTTGCCCTTGCTGCAAAACAATCATGTAAAAAACAAAGTACAGAGAAGAAAATGTTAAGTTCCTTTTACAATGAAGGCGTAGGGCTAAGGGAATGTGTACTACAAACAACTTGTTTAAATTTTATTATTTAAGAGGCACCTGGGTGGCTCAGTCAGTTATGCGCATCTGCCTTCAGCTCTGGTCGTGACCCTGGGGTCCTGGGATGGACAGCCTCATGGGGCACCTGCTCAGAAGAGAGTCTACCTCTCCCTCTGCCCCACCCCTGCTCATGCTCTCTCTTTCTCTCTCAAATAAATAAAATCTTTAAAAATAAAAATTAAATTAAATTAAATTTATAAGTCTGGAAATTAAAAGCCCTCTGAAATTCAAACTTACTTTTGATTTAGAAAGAGTAAGATATTTATAGGTAGATATCAAAGAAACAAATATCCTTGAGCAAATACTGGAGGTTTAACTTAAGCTAAAATGCTAAATAAAGATAATTTACTAAAGATAATTTTAAAACTCTTAGGAGACTGGATTAATTTAATGTTTTAGTGACTAAACAAGATTTGCTTTCATTAGATATTTATAAAGCAATTCAAAGTCTGTCAGGTAAAATAAAATATCCTCAGAATTACAAGATACATGGTAAATTAAGTTAAAAAGCACCTTTTTGAAGCTGTTTATTATGTTATATTCTCTTCTCTTATCAATCAAATGTGTAACAAACATACACATCATGCAGCACAATAAAATGAACACCTGTAGGCACACTATCCAACTGCTGGCCCCACGGAAGCTACACTGTGTGCTCCTCACCCCTCTCCCACCAGAGATAACCACTAACTTGAAAGTGACTTTTGTCATTTCCTTGATTTTGAATAGCTTATATGTATGTCTGTGTCCTTAAACAATGTATCATTTATTTTGCTCACTTGTGAGCTTCACTAAAAAATCATATATTGGGGCGCCTGGCTGGCTCAGTCAGTACAGCAAGCAATTCTTGATCCTAGGGTCATAATTACGAGCCCCACACGGGTGTAGAGATGACTTAGAAACAAAAAATTTTCACTCAATGTTACATTTCTAAGTTTCTTCAGTTCATTTTCTTTCACTAAACAACGCAGCTTTTTCAGTTGATTCTTGGTAACTTAAAATTACCTAAAATTGCCCAAAATTCTAAAACCAACAAAAGCTTCAAACAACAGTTTAAGTAACATCAGAGACTTTACAACAATACTCTTAATGTCGTAAAAAAAAGGAAAGAAAGAAAAAGAAAATTCATTAGAGTGTTGCTGAGTAGCAAGGAGGATACACTTGAAAATGAGAAAGTCCTGAAAAGTAGTCCAGACCCTGTCAATGCCTGGTAACCTTAAACTGGTTACTTAGCCTCCCTGTACCTCAGTCTCCTCATCTGTAACACAGGGATAAAAGTATTGCTAATCTTAAAGGGTTAAGAAGATTAAATGATACTATGCATGTTAAAAATGGCTTATTTCCTAATTCCTTTGCAAACTGAACAATAACTTTTCGAGATTAGCTACTACTATAATTGTTGTCAATGTATTTCCTCATTATAAGAAGACATTTTTCTACATTTCAACATATCTGAAATTGAGATGCATCTTATAAAAGATGAATGTATTTATTACAGTACTGTTTTGGGGCAGTTACTTAGTTTTTGTTTTTCCCAATATCATAATCATTATCTGTGGACTGTCTTACAACTGATGCTTAACATCAAGGCAATACAATATTTATGAAATACGACCTTCAAATACAGAAACCCTTTAAAATGTATACTTTGTGTCTCTGGAGATAATTACCACTATAACATGAATCTCTAATAGAATGATTTCATCAGTCAGCAAAGACAAAACTTCAAAACATTCTCCTTTGTCTAAATACGTAAAATATTAGTTTAAAAAAAACTTTAACAATTGTACAGTTAAGGGGCGCCTGGGTAGCGCAGTCGTTAAGCGTCTGCCTTCGGCTCAGGGTGTGATCCCGGCGTTATGGGATCGAGCCCCACATCGGGCTCCTCTGTTGAGAGCCTGCTTCTTCCTCTCCCACTCCCCCTACTTGTGTTCCCTCTCTCGCTGGCTATCTCTCTCTCTGTCAAATAAATAAATAATAAACAAAAAAAAAAAAAAAAGAATTGTACAGTTAAGTGTCTGCCTTCGTCTCAGGTCATGATCTCAGGGTCCTAGGATCGAACCCCAGGTCAGGCTCCCTGCTCAGCAGGGAGCCTGCTTCTCCTTCTCTCCTACCCCTACTAATGCTCTCTCTTGCTCTCTCTTTCTCTCTCTCAAATAAATAAATAAGCTCATTTAAAAAAAAAAAAAAAGAATTCTATAGGAAGGACGCCCAGATGGCTCAGTTAATAGAGCATGTGACTTTTGATCCCAGGGTCGTGAGTTCAAGCCTCACAGTGGGCATACAACTCGCTTTTTCTTCCTCTAAAGATTTCATTTATTTATTTATTTATTTATTTATTTGAGAGAGAGAGAAAGAGCTAGCGAGCACAAGCACAGAAGGAGGGGCAGGAGGAGAGGGAAAAAGAGAATCTCAAGCAGACTCTTGCACTGAGAATGGAGACCAATGTGCAGCTCAATCTCATAACCCTGAGATCATGACCTGAAATGAAATCAAGAGTTGGACACTTAACCAACTAAGCCACCCAGGCACCCTGTGCTCACTCAAAAATGATAATAATGATGATAATAATAATAATAATTTTCAAACGCAGAAAGTAGAAGTTACCTCCTTTAGCATGTTTCACACATTATAAATACAATCTGCCTTATCCTTTCCACAAAGTGGTTCCTGTAGCCAATGGTTTTGGAAACACAAGGCGTAGAACTTCACAAAGTATTACTCACCTAGTCTGGTTCTTTACATTAGATGCATCGACCTCAAACACTTTCTCAGTATCCCATTTCTGTTGGATTTCTTTCTCGATCTTCTTCAAAAAGTCTACTTTGGCTGTTCCTTTTCTTTCCTATTGGACACAGATAGAATAATCCACTCTATAATTTGACAGGCTTGCTTTAAAAAAAGTAGGTTCACAGAGAACTGAGCTGTTTCTTAAGAGGTAATTTTTCCATGGTTATCCTGAATTTTAAACAAATACGATTAAAAATAAGGGCTATCACAATCTGTCTACTTTAAACCTCAAAGGGATGGTTAATGAATTACTTAAATATATAAAAAACTCTGAAGCACTTTTCAAAAAAATCATATACTAAAACAGATACTGTTGTCAAACACATACTGTTCCTATATATTTAAAATGTATAAATACTTAGAAAGTACAGGATGGAGCAGTACCTGCTGGCCAAGATGCAATTTTACCCACCAAAATAGGATGTTGGGACCCAGAGGGAAGACTAAGTGAGGATTAGTCATCTACATGTTTTTTTCAAGGAAACTGACAAAGAACTTCTCTCCAAATGGTTAATAGACTATTAATATGAAGTTAAAATGAAAAAGAGAATAGCAAGACTGTCTCTAGTAATATCAGATCTACATGGCAACATTGCCATCATTATTCCATTTCGGCTGAAACCAAAAGCAAAGCACACGCGTGATCACCCTATCTCCGAAAAAAAAGCAAGGTTGGAGCTTCTCTCTGTTTGTGATTCTGTAGAGAAAAAAAAAATTAGCTGCTAAAAGGAAGTGTGCCAAAGCTGGAGTGGAATGAATGCTTACAGAACAGGCAAGTGTGAAAGCTGGATGCCAATGGACCATCCACAAATCTAATTCTGTTTTGAAAGTTACTTTTAGTTCCTAAAATTTTATTTTCTGGTATAAAGTTATTTGAACTGAAATTAGATTTTCTTCCCCTTCTTATATGCTAACATTCCCAGATTCTGCAGCATTTCAAATGAGAAAATATCTGGGCTCTACTCATACTTTTTTTTTAAGATTTTTTTTTTTTTTTAAGAAATCTCTACACCCAACATGGAGCTCAAACTTACAACCCTGAGGTAAGAGTTGCATGCTCTACTCACTGGGCCAGCCAGGCACCCCTAAGCTCTATTCATACTTTGACAACCTACTAAACAGGTGACCTTGCCAAGTCACCTAACACCTGCAACTCAGTTTCCCTTAATTGTGCCTCCCTCTCTCCTTTCAAACAATTTAAAAAATGCTTCCCAATGGGGAGCCTGTCTGGCTCAATCAGTAGAACATGCAACTCTTTTTTTTTTTTTTTTTTTTTTTAAAGATTTTATTTAGTTACTTGACAGAGATAGAGACAGCCAGCGAGAGGGAACACAAGCAGAGGGAGTGGGAGAGGAAGAAGCAGGCTCATAGCAGAGGAGCCTGACGTGGGGCTCGATCCCATAACGCCGGGATCACGCCCTGAGCCGAAGGCAGACGCTTAACCGCTGTGCCACCCAGGCGCCCCAGAACATGCAACTCTTGACCTTGATCTTCAAGCCCCACATTGGACACAGAGCTTACTTAAATATATAAGTATACATATATTTTATATTACTTAAAAAAAAAGTGGGGTGCCTGGCTGGCTCAGTCAGTAAAGCATGCAACTCTTGATCTTGAGGTTGTGAGTTCAAGCTCTCCATTGGGTATAGAGATTACTTAAAAAAAAAATCTTAAAAAAAAAAATCATGGACATAAAAAGTTTCTCCAGTAACCAAAGGAAAATGAAAGTGACAAGGAAATTTTTTGTTTCTATAAATCCTGACCGAATCATAATTGCTATGAGCAGAAATGGTATCAAAACACTAATCTGATCAAGTCACTTCCGTTTCAGAGATTCTCTGTAGCTGTCAGGATAAAGTCTATTCTGTAAAACCCAGCACCCCAGTCCCTTCTTGTCTAATCTCTGAAAGATCCCACCCTCCTTCCCTTTCTTTCATTCCCCCACTGCATTCCCACACTGCAGGCCCATTAAGGTATCTGCATTTTCCCAAATGTGCCAAGCTCCCTCTCTCACCTGAGCCTCTGTTCAAAGTATTTTCTCTGCCCTCATATGTCACTAATCTCTTTGCCTTGCTCACTCATCTTTCAGGTCTCAGCTAATCACCTGCACTGGTCACCAAGAGGTTATGATATGCCATTCTTAGTATGTTCCTACCTACCAATATTTCCCCTATGGCAGCACTAATCACACAGTGGTGCTGGTATCTGTCTGTCTTCCTCACAGGACTACTGAAGCTTGTTCATGGAGGGGACTGGTAATTTGTATCTCATTATATCCTCAAGGTCTAGCTTATAGCAGGTTCTCAACAACTAGCTGTTGAATATTTAAAGATTTTAAAAGAGAAGTGAATAATACATTGCCCGCTTTTGCATATTGTGGCCATAAAAAAAATAACAGACTAGGAACTAGGTGCATATGTGAATCAAGGTACTAAGCAATTTGGACTCTTTCCCAAGAATTTCCATAAAAGTAAGTGTGGTTGCATAAAGCTATTTCCTTTTCCAGGAAAGAATAAGGGCCATCATCTACTCACTCCTGTCCATCTTTGCTAACCACCTTCATTCAGACCCTCAGATCCTTTGCTCCTTTTTACTACAAAACCCTCCTCTAACAAGTAACTTGTAAGTTACAAGTGTCTCTACTTCTATACATGCAAACCAGTTTTCAATAGTAATATTCAAAGACTACCATTTGAAAATAAGCTACGGCAGAGACAGCAAATCACCTACCCACTACCTGTCCTTTCTCTTTCCTCCTCAGCAACAAAAGCCCAGTCTTATTTCAGGTAGTGCATTAGAGGTGGTTAAATGTATTCTTCTAGAATCCCCAGTTAGATCGGACCTATGTTCCTGCAAAGGAGTTTTGGGCAGAAGATTCCACCTAGCCCTTACAACAGCCTGCACAACTCCAGGGTTGCAGGCTGGCTCAGTAGATAGAGCATGTGACTCCTGATCTCAGGTTTGGGAGTTCAAGCCCTATGCTGAGTGTAGAGATTGCTTAAAAGTAAAATCTTAAAATAAAAAATAAATAAAAAACAGCCTGTACAACTCCTAACAGCTGACTTAACCTGTAAATAGAATAGGCAAAGTGCCTAGGCTGCCTATAAAAGCCTAGGTTGCCTATAGAACCCTTTGTCTAGGCAACCTATAGAACCCTAGACAAATTCCTTAAACTTTCTAACCTATAGGGGCTCACAAAAATATTTTAATTTATTTCAAAATCAGAAATAAAAAACAAACTTTAAAGTTTAAGGAAAACCTTTAATATATTTAATATTAATTTATTATTTCGCATTAACATGTTGATATTAATAAAACTTTAACATATTTAATATATGTATTTGGCAAATAAATGTCATATTATAAATAGTAACATACTTTATACCAATGCAGCCTAGCTCATGAAGCCTAGTTTTACCTCCTACACTAGGGTCATGAGTGATACTAAATCCCACTGTACCATTACTAAATTCTTCTTTAATCAACTTGAGTTTGCTTCCTTTGCATGCACCCAAATGATCCCTAAGACATTTACCCAGTTGACCTGTGAACTCCTGGCAGACAGCAACTTTCAGAACTTTCATAGTCACCTCAGCTCCAAATATAATGCCATAGACAAAAAAGTTACAGGACAAGTATCTTTTGCTTAAAAATGACCATGTCGGGGCGCCTGGGTGGCACAGCAGTTAAGCGTCTGCCTTCGGCTCAGGGCTAGAGCCCCACATCAGGCTCCTCTGCTATGAGCCTGCTTCTTCCTCTCCCAATCCCCCTGCTTGTGTTCCCTCTCTCGCTGTGTCTCTACCTCTGTCGAATAAATAAATAAAATCTTTAAAAAATATATTTAAAAAAAAAGAAAAAATGACCATGTCATGGGGCGCCTGGGTGGCTCAGTCATTAAGCGTCTGCCTTCAGCTCAGGTCATGATCCCAGGGTCCTGGGATCGAGCCCTGCATCGGGCTCCCTGCTCCGCTGGGAGCCTGCTTCTTCCTCTCCCACTCCCCCTGCTTGTGTTCCCTCTCTCGCTGGCTATCTCTCTCTCTGTCAAATAAATAAAATAAAATCTTTTAAAAAAAACAAAGTGTTCCTCCTTTAAAAAAAAAAAAATGACTGTGTCATGTGGAATTTAAGGATCACAGGGGAAGAGAGGAAAAAAATGAAACAAGATGAAACCAGAGAGGGAGACAAACCATAAGAGACTCTTAATCTCAGGAAACAAACTGAAGGTTACTGGATACGAGGGGAGTCGGGGGATGGGGAGGCTGGGTGATGGGCACTGCAGAGGGTATGTGTTGTGGTGAGCGCTGTGTATTGTGTAAAGCTGATGAATCACAGACCGGTACCCCTGGAACAAATAATACATTATATGTTAATAATTAAAAAAATGATTATGTCACCCACTTTAAAGAAGAACATGAAAGCAACAGTCTTCACAAATCACTTAGAACTAAATGTTTCTTTTTATTGTTATTGAGCAAACTAAATACACAAAAACTCTTTTTTGAGGTTTCTGCTTCTCAGAAAAAAATTTGCTCCTCAAAATATCAAAGTGAGTTGTAATGAAATCTGATTTTGGCCCCAGCACCAATTTGTTGTATAACCTTGGGAAGTCACTTGATCAATCTGAGCCTTAATTTCTTCACTGGCTATTTAGCTAGACAATTGGTTATAATAATTAGTTAAAAGGTTATTTGCCAAGATCAGAGTTTCTAAACTTTGGCACTAGTGACAGCTTAGACTAAATAATTTTTTGTGTTTTTGCCTTGTGCACTGTAAGATGCTTATAAGCATCCCTGGCTTCTAGCCACTAGATGCCAGCAACACACCCACCCAGACAAACAGTCTCCAGACCAAATGTTCTCAGGGGGACAAAATCATCCTCAGTAAAGAATCTCTAAACTAGATAACAACTCTTTCGTATACTCATAGTATCCTGCACCTTAAAAATGTATGAACATTAACTTTTTTGATCTTAACAAGTGGGCAAACAGCTATCATTTCAAAGATGATAAATCTGAAGCTCAGAAGATCACCATATTAGCAAATGATCAAGTTGGACAAAACCCCTCATCTTCTGCCTTCTATTCCTAATTTCTCTCGGGACTCTGGCCATCTCCTAGCTCAACCACTTACCCCTAGACAAATTCCTTAAACTCTCTAAGCCTCCATTTTTCTACCTATCTCTAAAATGAGAATAAAAATTATGCCTACCTTGTAGTATTCATATGAGGATTAAAAGAGCTAATATGCATGAAGAACTTAGCATAGTGCTGGACCCAGGGTATATGCACAATGTCAATCAATACCACAGAGAGACATCTAGACATCATGTGATTTTTATTAGGTATGAAAATGGCATTCAGGTTATGTTTTAAGAGAAGTTATCATTACATTTTAAAAAACTTACTAAACTGTGTATTGATATAAAAACCTTATACTAAAATATGTCAAACACGTACATATGGTGCCTGGAACTTGCCTAAAATGAATCCTGAGGGATGGAGGGGCAAGGTCCAAGAGAGGGATAGATGAAACAATGTGGCCCTGAACTGCCAATTACTGAAGTTGGGTGATGGGTATATGGAAGTACCTAATACTATTATTAACTCTGTTTTGTTCACTATTTAAATTTTTCAAATGAAAGTTTAAAAACAATATTTTTAAGTTGCTATTATGTTTATTATATCACATCCCCAGATTCCCTCTAAAAGTCTGATATATAACTAGAAGAGATTAAAACTGTCAAAAGCTCTAAAAAATAACTACTACTCTGATATGAAGAAAATCACAGTTTGGTATTTATATATTCAATTATAAAATAAAAACTAATATTCTATACATGCTATCACATGGTCATTGTCGTAAGACTCTTGGTTAAGATTTCCTCTGGAAAGAGAAAACTTTCCTTATGGGAAGAGCTGTAAAAGAAATTTCCTAATTAGCTTACAACTGGGGGTAGAATGATGATTAAGAGAATGGGCTCCAGAATGGCACCAAATGAATTCCAATTCCTCCTCTGAGTAGATATGATGCCTTATTTTCCACATCAGTAAAATGGGGATAATAATAGCACCTACTTTAAGAGGGTTGTTTTGATGAAAAATTACGTAAAACACTAATGCATGGCACAGAATAAGCAATCAGTACATTTTATTATTTTTATTGTTACTTATTCTTTCTAAAGGGAGTTCTTATTGGATTCTTCCAATAAAACGAACTTTAACATCAGCCCAGTATCATGACAGTGTAAAACATGAATATTTTCAGAGGCCAAGAAGTGAATAAAGTAAAACAATCATATCTACCAGAAATGTTGCCAGTTTCCTTATAAAAATCTAAAAAAGAAGAAAAAAAATGTATTGAAGTCTTTCAAACTGAAAGCCCATTTCCATCAACACCAAAAAAAAAGAGAACGACCTGCAAATTCCACATTAGCTAAGGACATCACCGTGGGGGTGTGGGGTTGGTGGAAGTCATTGAGCAACCTGGAACAGAAAAAAAAAGCCCTGGACCAGGACTCAGAAGGTATGTGTTTT
The DNA here is from genome assembly GCF_002007445.2 of Ailuropoda melanoleuca. NCBI lineage: Eukaryota > Metazoa > Chordata > Mammalia > Carnivora > Ursidae > Ailuropoda > Ailuropoda melanoleuca. The sequence continues at coordinate 33,431,183 of NC_048220.1, forward strand.
CCTAGAAAGCAGGATGGCATAGTGACTGAGAAATGAGTCAATCTCTTTGAGTTCTAATCCACTTTCATCATGTCCTAGTTATAAGAAGTCGGACCTGTTAGTTAAGCAATCTAAGCCTGGGTTTCTTCCTTTGTAAACTGCAAATAAGAGTGCCTAACTCAAACAGATTAATGTGAAGACTCAATGAGACAATTAAAATAAAATGCTAAACACAAAGCATGACACATAATAAATGTCAGTTACTGATATTACTGGTCTTAACTCTACTAGAATTCCAACGCCAATAATTCTTCAACCCCAACAGGACCTATTGAGGGTGACATTTTTTCACTAATCCTTAGGCCCCTCCAATACCAAGTCCTTATCTCCATCCCTTAAATCCATCTATATAATCACTCCTTCACTATTTTCTTTACCATTCTTGCCTGGCAAAACTCCAACCCTCCTATGCACCTGCTCTGTTCCTTCAACCAGTAAGCTGAAAGTGGCAGGAGATAAGAATTCAACCATGCTGACTGGCCTCAATTTAAATTCATGTCCACTACTGTCAAGTGATGCCCAGCAATACTACTAATTTCTGAAATCCACTTAGTTACTTACTCCTTCTAGACTAGTGCTTCTCAAACTTTAATGTGTATGCTGTCCAATAAAGTAGCCACTAGCCACATGTAACTTTCTAATTTTAAAATTATATTAAAATTCAGTTCTTCCACTGCACCAGCCACATTTCAAGTGCTCAACAGCCACATGTGGCCAATGGCTACCAAATTAGTGCAAATATAGAACTTTTTCATCACAGGAAGTTCTACTGACAGTAATGTCCTAAACAAGCCTCACTCCTAAAGCCTCCAACATTTCCTTTCCCATCCTTATTTTTAGCTGGTAATCTTGGTTCTTAATTCAATGAGAAAAAAAAAGTGAAGAGAAAATTTCCACAGTCTTCCTCATCACATCTGCCTACCCACATGCACGTGTACCCATATAATCTGTCTTCTTTCCTGTTACATAGATGAGTGTGGTCCTGCTTAACCCCTCCACTGATGCACCTGATCTCATCCCCTCTACTCTATTCAGGAAGAGCACATCAATTTTTCATTTCTACAGGATAATTCCTAGCATTGTGTAATTTCTTCTACCTTTAAAAAAAGAACAAAAAAAGTCCTCTTTTGACCTTCACCTATTACCCCATTCCTCTGCTCTCCTTTATAAAATTCTTAAAGAGCTGTCCGTACCCAGGGCACCTAGGTGGCTCAGTCCGTTACGCTTTTCACTCACACTGTTGCTTCTGCCTGCAAATCTTCTCCATATAGCTGCCTGGCTTGCTCCCTTACCTCCTTTTTGCCACAGTGCCACCTTCTTAGCAAAGCCTTTCTTGATCATCCTTTTAAAACTGCAACTCTTCCCCACCTCACACTTAGTGGTCTCCCCCTTTTTTTTTTCTATACCACTGCTCTATTTTTTTCCATACTACTTACCGGCACCTGACATATTTTACCGTATATTTTAGTACATAACTCTCTCACACACATGTAAACACCATGGATGTAGAGATCTGTGACTGTTTTACGGGGAAGTGCTCAATAATTTTTTGTTAAAAGGAGGAACAAGGTTACGTACTCCTCTCTCTCCAAATAGGTTTTAGACACTTCGGTGAAATTAACACACGTAACATTAAGTAGGGTGTAAAGTTAAAGATATTATCAGTCCCTGGCTCAAAAGCTAGCAAGAAAAGGCACATCCTCACAACATTCACATCTTTAGCGTGGGGTCAAGGCATTCCCTTTCTTTAGAGAAGGATTTTTCCCTTCGGGACAACGGCTACCACAGCGAGCCCCTAGCTTCTGGCAAAAGCCGACAAATCAGCCACGTCCTAGGGCCGGGCTGAGGAGACTCTCTTCCCGCCAGAACTCACCGCCATGGCACCGCCCGGCAACTCAGCAAACCCACGACAGTGACCTCGGTGATTCTCTCAAAGCAGTAACTACCACCTTTCCCTTCTGTCTGGGGGCAGATAGGCCTCCCACAACACTGAAGCACGCACTTTACACCTGATGAGGCAATCGCCCGCTCACTGCGAATTACTGCGTCGTGCATCTCGGAGCCCGCCGGGAATTGTAGTTTCCAGACACCTAGACCCAAAGTCTAGCAGGCACCTATGGACTACAATTCCCAGAGAGCAACAGGCTACCGGAAATTGACCCAATGGGCCACGCTATGGTGACACACAGGTAGTGATGTCACTGGCATGCTGAACTACAAAGTCCATGAGGCTGTTCGGGATCCAGGCTCCCGCGAGCACGCCGCCCTGGCTAAGGTGGAGTTCCCCGACCTTCAACCTTTTTACCCTGCGGCGCTGGGTTGGGTGTCTGTCAGGATGCCAGGATGCAAGGTTTATTAGTCTTCAGTGACTGAGGTGCTAATTATGGCTTGCCACTGTGCACAGATATTTACTACTGTCGGTGGCATTCAACAGCCCGGAATCCAGACATTTTATAACCATTTATTAACAATCTGTTTTTCAGCGTGGAGGCTTGAAACCTACCGGGTTCCAGTGCCAAGCTCACACTACTTGAACTGTACTACCATCTAAGGCTGAGCTGTTCAATCCGGTAGTCACGAGTCACGTGTCTCTAAGTTTAAATTAAAATTCAGTAAAATTTAAAATTGAGTTCTTTAATCACACCAGCCAATTTTCAAGCGCTCGATAGTCCGTGTGGCTCGTGGTTACGATATCATCGGACAGCGCAGATGTAGAACGTTTCCATCATCGGAAGAAAGATCTATTGACAAACAACGATCCAAGGCTTTTACTTTCTGAGGTCAGATTAGGTACTCTCACATGCATTTATTTATTAATTCAGTAAACATTTATAGAGCATCTACAAAGCACTTTCCAGGGGGAGGGGCAGTGCCCAGCCCAGAAGTGTGTCTTCCTAAAGGACAAAGGGAAAGAAAAAAATTTTAAATAAAAAGTTTAATAAATTTAATGACTTTAAAATTATACGTGCATATGTAGATTTACATTTTTCAACAACTATTTTTGAGACAAAAATTTAATAATGGCCTAATGATGCCTGGCACATGGTATGGACTTTATAAAATTTGTTGCATGTGGGGCGCCTGGGTGGCTCAGAAGGTTAAGTGTCTGCCTTCGGCTGAGGTCATGATGTCAGGGTCCTAGGATTGAGGCCCACATAGGGCTCCAAAGGGAGCCTGTTTCAACCTCTCCCTCTGCCCCTCCCCCCTGCTCAAGCACGCTCTCTCTCTCAAATGAAAAAATAAAACCTTTCAAAAAATAAATAAAATTTGTTGCATGAAAAGATGTGAACAAGGAAACTTAGGGTATGGAGAACCTACCAGTGACTCTCCTGCCTCTGGGGTCTTACACAAATACTCTCCCTCACTTTCCATAGCTTCTCACTTTAGCTACTAACAATCTAGACATACACATCTGACAGCCCAAGTCTGGGTTAAATGTCCTCCCCTCCTGAATGTTCCCTGAAGCACACCCTTCCTGCCTTTCCTTGGGAAATTTCTCTCATTGATTATTTTTTTAAACATGTATTTATTTATTTGAGAGACAGCACATGTTCCTGCGGGGGAGGGGGGGCTGCTGCAGAGGGAGAGAGAGAATCTCAAGCACCCTGCTGAGCATGGGTCTGAGGCCTGGCTTGATCTCACCACCCTGAGTTCTTAGCAGAAATCAAGAGTCGGACACTCAACCAACTGAGACACCCAGGCACCCTCATTGAATTTTAATTGCCTGTTTATTTATCACTAGACTGGAAGCTACATGACTGCGGAGACTGCCTAGTAGACTCTGGCACGTTGTAGGGGCCTTATAAATATTTACTGAATTAATAAAAAAAAGTGTCATGCTCCACAGCTCCCATAACTGTGGTTATAGTTTCCTGTTCCAATTCTGCCTTTATCAGTGCTATTTGTCATCTTTGATTCATCAGCTTCCAATTCACATTGGTAATTGAAATTATTTGTACAATAGATATTCATTGGTTACCTCCTGTGAACCTGACATAGAGCTAGGATATAGTATGGAACAAGACAGACATGGTCCCTGCCCTTAAGGAGCTTACAGGCTAAAGGACATGAGAAAATAAACAGGTTATTATGTAATTACAAATTATGAAAAATCTATCCCTATTTAAAATGTTCCCATCCCCTATCCCCTATTAACCCATTTCCTATGTAAATGAGTAATATTATTTTTTTATTTTTAAGGATCACTTAGATTCCATTCATTCAACAAAAATTTATGTAGCTTCTACTATGTACAAGGCACCAGGCTAGGTGCTGGAAATGCAACACTTTTTTTTTTTTAAGCTTATTAAGTAATCTCTACACGCAACGTGGGGCTTGAACTCATTACCCTGAGATCAGGAGTTGCTCGCTCCTCTGACTTGGCCAGCCAGGCATGCCTGGAAATACAACACTTGAACAAGACAGGCACAGTCAACTACCTCCTTCATAGCGATTGCAGTCTAATGGAAGAGGCAAACACTGAAGCAAATGGAGAGATGGAAGCCCATGGAAGTGTTTTAAGCGAGAAAGTGACATGGCCTTACTTGGGTATTATAAAGTTCATTCTGAAGAAGGATTGGAAGAAAGCAAAAGTGGAAGAAGGAGGCTACTGCAATTGTCCAGGTAAGAGGCGGGGATGGTTTAGATTATGGTGATGCCAGTCAAGGTAGAGAAAGGTAAACAGATTCAAGAGATATTTAGAGAATGAAGTTTATTACATCTTAGTAATATGGCTTTTTAATTGAGAATTGTCAATTCTTTGCTATGCCATATGGAATACCCTTTCTAGATAAATGAAATTAGAAAGGTAGCATAGTGGATAAGAATTCAGGCTCTGAATCAGACAGACTGAGTTCATCATTTTACTAGCCGGGTGACCTCAGGCAATTCAATTAACCACTTTGTAAAATAAGGGTCATAAAAGTAAGTGCCTCATAGGATCACTATGAGAATATGTATACATATAATAATATGTATATAAACCATATATACATATATGTGTATACACTGGCATATAGTAAGAACTTTAAGATGTCAGCTATTTTATCATTATTTTAGGAAAATTGGTCTGTAAACATTAGTCTGATTAAAAATAGAAAAGCTTACCTGTGCCGCATATTAATCTCTTCCCTAACCTGAGAGACATCACTATATAATTGTGTGATACACCTTCTCCAACTGTCAGACCATACTGTTCATTCTTCAAAACTCCATGACAGAACTCACTTCCTCTTGGTTTTTTGTTTTGTTTTGTTTTGTGTTTTGGTCCAAACTCACCCCACCAGTCACTCTACTGAATTCAACTGAATCACCACATCTCAATTTAGATCCATAAAGCTATAATTAGCTTTAGCTTGTCTCTGAGTCTCTTTGTGTTTGTTTTTCATGCATATTTACCTAACTTCCCTGTCTTCAGATGACAGAGTCAGAGGAAGGAATTGTGGGCACATCTTTTAATAATTCCATTTGTAGGTATGCAGCACCCAATGAATGTGGTTACTTCCCTACCCTGTTAGACACCTTTTGTTTTTAAATTGGGTTTTTTTCCTACATTAGTATTCTATCTTTACTTTTATACTTTCTGAACGGTGAACAGATTTTTTTTTTGTAATGATATAAGCAATGAGTATAAAGAGGAAGAAGAAAGAATCATCTGGGACTTCTGGGCTTAGCTGATCCTAGAGTTGCTCTGTGTGCAGCCTTTGACAGTGGATGGGAAGCAGAGGAAGAGTGTGTGGTGGTTGTGCTCAAAGGCTTTGGAGTAAGATGTCTGGTCCAAATTGAGGCTCTGTCCCATGCTAGCTCTCTGTTCCTTCAACCTTGGGACTCTGGATCCTCATATGTAAAATGTGGATAGATAATGCCTGACTCTTGAGCTTGCTGTGAGAATAAAATGAGCTATACCAAGCAAGGCGATTAGCCAAATGCCTGGTTCATAGCAAGTGAATGTTCAAGAAATATTAAGCTAAAGAGGAAGGAAGGAAGGAAGGAAGGAAGGAAGGAAGGAAGGAAGGAAGGAAAGAGAAATGAAAAGAAAGGATGAAAGGAAGAAAGAAAAGTGGAGAATACTGGAAGCCAGTTTGATCAGTGCTGCAGTCTGAATGTTTGTGTCAAAGTTTATCTGTTGAAATCCCAAAGCCCAATCTGAAGATATTAAGAGGTGGAGCCTTTGGGAAGTGCTTAGGTTGGAAGGATGGAGCCCTTATGAATAGGATTAGCGTTCTTATAAAAGAGAATCCAGGGGCATCTGGGTGGCTCAGTTGGTTGAGCATTCAACTCATGGTTTCTGCTCAGGTCATAGTCTTGCGGTCCTGGGATCAAGCCCCGCATCGGGTTCCAAGCTCGGCAGGGGATCTGCTTGAGATTCCCTCTCCCTCTTTCTCTGCCTCTCTCTCCACTCTCTGTCTAAAATAAATAAATAAAATCCTAAAAAAAAAAAAAAAGAACCCAAACAAAATAAAACACACAGAAAGGGAACCCAAAAGCTTAGCACTCCCTTCCACTTTGTGAGTAAACAAGCAAAAATGTGGGACCCAGAAGAGGGCCCTCACCCAGCCATGCTGGCACCCTAATCTCGCACTTCTAGGTTCCAAAACTACAAGGAATAAGCTTCTGTCATTTATAAGACACCCAGCCTGTAGTATTTGGTTGTAGCAGCCCAAAAGGAAATAATGAATGGAAATTCAAAATCTGACTGACATGAGCTAGGAACAAGGAGCCATGTTAATTAGGGAGGCTTAGATATTAAGACAAATGTAACCAAATTAGAGAAGCTGCACTGCATAGGTACTAAAATTTTGAGAAACCTTTGTTGCCTAGATTTCTCCTAAAGTAGTGATACTTGTAATTATCAGGAATTAGCAATCACTCACTCATGCTATGCCACCCCAGACTCAGGAACCACAAGCTTCAGCCTGCCATCTTGTCAACATTCCACAGAGTATTGCCAGCGTGTCATGGGCTCATATGGGAAACGTGACACCTGAGTCATCAAAACACTGCTTGTAGTTCCTAAATAGCCTACCTATTCAAATTGTCACCGCCATTACCATCACCATCGTGGAGCAGTCCTAGGGCTCCCCAGGGAATGAAAGGAAGATAAGAGGAAAGAAAGGAAGAAAGGGAGGAGAAAAAGCAAAGGAACAGCTAAAGACAAACAATTATTTATTAATGAGATTTCAAATTTGAGGACTATATATATGCATATATATTTTTAAATTTTTTTAAAGATTTTATTTATTCATTTGAGACAGGTACAGAGAGAGAGACGGAGAGAGCACAGGCAGGGGGAGAGGCAGAGGGAGAAGGAGAAGCAAACTCCCCGCTGAGCTGGGAGCTCAACATGGGGCTCGATCCTAGGACCTGGAGATTGTGACTTGAGCCCAAGGCAGATGCTCAACCATCTGTGCAACCCAGGTGCCCTATTTTTTTTTTTTTGAAGAGAGAGAGAGTGTGTGTGTGTGAGTGAATTGGGGGAGGGTGGAGAGGCAGAGGGAGAGAGAGGGAGAGAATCTCAAGGAGGCTCTATGTCCAGCAATAGCCTGATGCAGGGCTCCATCTCACGACTGGGAGATCAAGACCTGAGCCAAAATCAAGAGTCAGATGATTAATAGACTGAGCCACCCAGGTGCCCCTTGAAGACTGTATTTTAAAAATCTATTTTGTGCATTTATGACATTTAAGCTTCCTATTTTTACAGTATCAATGAAATGAGACTGCTCTAAACTATATAAATTGGGGGCATAACCATAGGCCTGCTTTTTTTTTTTTAATTGGTCAAGCTCTCAACATCTCAGTAGCCAGAAGTCAGTATCTTTTTCTAGATGCTCCTCTGTATAGTGTCTGAGAAGGCAGGCTCTAGTGCTAGATTGCCTGGCTTTGAATCACGGACCCCCTCCACCCCTCTATTCCAAACTTGTTGTGTGACCCTGGGCAAACCACTTGACCCCTCTAGGACAGTAACATGGTGATAATAGTACTTATTTGGTAATATTGCTATAATGTTATATTAGTCATTCATTAATATTTACTGAGGATTGGGACACCTGGGTGGCTCAGTCAGTTAAGCAACTGCCTTCAGCACGGGTCATGATCCCAGCATCCTGGGATCAAGTCTGACATCACATCGGGCTCCTTGCTCAGCAGAGAGCCTGCTTTTCCCTCTGCCTGCTGCTCCCCACACTTGTGTTCTCTCTCTGACAAAGAAATTTCAAAAATCTCAAAACAAATATTTACTGAGCATCTTTTACCTACCAGGTTTTGTTTTCAGTGCTAAGGAACAAGGAGGACAAAATTCTTGACTTCATGAAAATTTATATTCTAGTTAGGATTAGGTAGAGAAAACAAATAAATAAAAAATTCCAGGGGCGCCTGGGTGGCTCAGTCGTTGGGCATCTGCCTTTGGCTCAGGTCATGATCCCAGTGTCCTGGGATCGAGCCCCGGCTCCCTGCTCAGTGGGGAGCCTGCTTCTCCTTCTCTAGCTTCTCCCTGCTGTGTTCCCTCTCTGTCAAATGAATAAATGAATAAAATCTTTTTAAAAAATTTAAAAATTTAAAAAAATGAAAAATTCCAGACTATGAACAGTGCTCTGAGGAAGATAAAACAGAATTATATGACAGAAAATAACCAGAGGAGGAAAGTGAGGTGTTACTTTAGATGGGATGGTCTGGGAAGGCCTTCCTAAGGAGGTGGTATTTGAGCTGACAAGAAAAAGTTAACCACGCAAATATGTATGGCAAAGAGTTCCAGGCAAAAGGACCAGAAAGGCCCTGAAGTGGGAAGGACCTTGAAATGGTTGAGAAACCAAAGATGCTTTGTCCTCACTCCTCTCTCCCCAAATATCCAGCATCCCTCCTCACATTCAACTGATGATTTCTTCTTAATTCACTGAAAACATAGAAGCAATCAGTAAAGAACATCCATGAGTTACATTTCCTACCTCCATCAACATGTGCTCTTTTCTCTACATACCATGAATAACCAGAGTTTCAATTAAGACCTACACAACATTTGTACACGAAATCCCGTTCTTTGTTCCTACTAAGAGATTTTATTGTTGCAGTCGCTCCCCTCACCTCTCACATCATCAGATTTTCTTCCATTACATCATACTCATCGGAATTCATACATATCATCTCACCTAATGCAAGCAAGCAGACAAAGAAGCGAAAGAAAAACAGAACAAAATGCAAGCTAACCCTATCTTCCCTACCTCACAATGCCTTCTAGTATCATCATTGCTCTACTCCTTTTTACAGTAAAACTCTTCACGAGAACAGTCTTACTATCTCTAATTCCTCTCCTAAACCTGTTCCAGTTAAGTGTTCATTCCCTCCACTCCATGGAACTATGCAGGTCATCAGTAATTTCCACACTGCCAAATTCAGTGGTCAATTCCTTATCTTCATTTTACTTGATCCAGGAACTATACATCTGACACAGTTGAAAACTCCATCTTTCCTGAGACATATTTCTTTTCTCTCTGTTCTGCTGCATTCCCAAATAGGGGAATAACCTAATGGCTTTTCTAGATACAGTCACTTCCTAGATGATCTTATCCAGGCCTATGGTTTTAAACACAATTTACATGCTGATGAATCCCCAATTTTTAACACCAGGCCCAATCTTTCTTATGAACTCCAGACTCACAGATAAAACTGTCTACTTGACATCTCCACTTGGATTTTTGTATTATTAATCAATTATGCCTAACAAACTACCCCCAAACTTAGTGGCCTCAAACAATAACCATTTATTATCCTTCAGAGTTTCTGTGGGTCAGGCGTTTGGGAACACTTGACCAGGTGGTTCTGGCTTAGGGGTCATAAGATTACAGTCAAATGTTGGCTAGGGCTACAGTCATCTGAAGGTTTGACTGGGGCTGGAAGATCTACTTTTATTATGGCTTTTTCACAAGGCTAGAAAGTTAGTTGTGGCTACTGGTAAGAGGTCTCAGTTCCTCAAGATGTGGGCTTGTTCACAGGGTTGATTGTCATCCAACATGGCAACTGACTTTCCCTAGAACAAAGATCCACGGTAGAAGCTACAATGCTTCTTATAAGCTAGACTTGGAAGCCAATGGCTGTTTCTTCTAGAGCATTCTGTTGGTTACACAAATAAGCCCTGATCCAATGTGGGAAGAAAGTACACATGGGTGTGAATACTAGAAGGTGATGATCATTGGGGGCCTTCTTGGAGGCTGGCTATCATAATTTGTAATGTCTAAGAAAATATGTAACGTCTAATTTATGTGCAGTACTGAATCCATGATCTACCAACTGCTGTATAAATCTGCTTCCCACTTGTTTTCCCCACCACAGGCCAGTTACTCAGGCCAAACCCATTGGTGTCATCCTTGATTCCTCTTTGTGTTTTACACCAACAATTAATCTCTCAGTAAAACTCATTTACTCTACCTTTGAAATATATCCAGAATCCAACTTCTTACCATCTCTTTCACTGCTATTCTAGTCCAAACCACCATCATCCTGTGCTTGGATTATTACTTCCTAACTGGTTTCCCTACCTCCGCTTTTATCCCTTCCAGCCTGATTACCATAAGGCAGCCATTGCATTCCTGTTTTAAAAAATTAAAAACTAGATCAGATAATTTTATTCATCTGCTTAAAACCTTCAGGGTCTTTCAGTCTCACTCAGAGTAAAAATCTGAAGTCCTTACCATGACCAACAGGGTCCTCCATGCCCTGGCCTCTAACGAGTTCTATAACCTCTTTTACCAACACTTCCCTCCTGGCTCACTCCACTGCAGCTCCATTGCTCCCTACTTTCCTCAAATGTGCCAAACTAGTTCCTGCCTCAATGTCTTCCCGTGTCCCTGGAAAGCTCTTCTCCCAGATATCTATGTGACTAACACCCTTACTGCTTCCTGACCACTGATCAGAGAGTGCTTTTAAGTTCTCTATCACTCTCTACCCCCACACTTACCTTTTTTTTTCTTAATAGAATGTATCCCACTTGTGTTCATTTGACATCATTCTCCTTCTCCTAAGATAGATCTCCAAGAGAATACCTATTTTCTTCACTGCTATATCCCCAGGGCCTATAACGGTTCTTTGCATATTATAGGTTTTCAATAAGTACTTTTTTTAAGTAGGCTTTATGCCCAAAGGGAATTGAGCTCACCATCCTCAAGAGTCTCATGGTCTACCAACTGAACCAGCAAGTTGCCCCCGGTATTTATTAAAAGAAAGGAAGGCTAGGGGTGCCTGACTGGCTCAGTTGGGAGGAGCATGTAACTCTTGATCTTGGCGTTATGAGTTTGAGCCCCATGACTGATGTAAAGATAGCTAAAAACTAAATGAATAAACTTAAAAGAAAAGAAAAGAAAAAAGAAAAGAAAGGCTAAATGCAGGAGCTAAGGGCACCTGGGTGGCTCAGTTGGTTAAGCATCTGACTCTTGATTTTGGCTCAGGTCATGATTTCAGGGTCATGAGATTGAGCTCCGCGTTGGGCTCTGCATTAGGTGTAGAGCCTGCTTGAGATTTTCTCTCTCCCTCTCACTCTCCCTCTGCCCCTCCCCCATTAAATAAATAAATAAATAAATAAATAAATGCAGGAACTGAAAGAAGCTAATTCATGAAAAGTTGCTTGGCGGAGCGCCCGGCACAAGAGTATGAGTTATTATTTGATGTGTCCAAATCCCATAGGCTTATTCTATCTAAAGAAGAGAAGATAATTCACTTCTAATATCAGAGGAATAGGCAGAGGGAACCAAAGTCCAGTCAGTTCATTGTTGCTGTTTCCTGCTTAAAAAAATAAAAAAGTCACTACGGTAGTAGAGCTTTGAACACCTCTTCTATATACATTTCTAATCTGCAAGGATGTTAGACCTGGTCTAACACAGGTCTTAACACAGATCCAGTGGGAACCCATGAAGTCCTCAGAAAATAGGGCAAAGACTATTTCTGGTACGTGTATACCCAGATATGCTTTCAACCTTTTCTCCCTATTGACGCTGGTCTCAACGTGGGAAGTAACTTTTTTTTAATCGAGATACTTGTAGAGTCATATGCAACTGCAAGAAATAATGCAGAAAGAACTTTTGCATACTTTCCAATTTTCCCCAATGGTAATATTTGCAAAAGCATCGTATAACATTACTGTCAGAATATTGACATCAATATGAGTTTAGTTTTACACTTATTCATTATACATGTTTGTGTGTTTATACATGTATAAATTAGGTTCTGTACAATGTTATCATCTCTGTAGTTCCTGTGTCTGCCCCCATGGTCAAGATACAGAACACTGCCAGGGCTCCTGGGTGCTCAGTTGGTTGTCTGCCTCCAGCTCAGGTCATGATCCTAGGGTTCTGGGACGAAGCCCTGCTTCAGGCTCCCTGCTCAGGGGTGAGTCTGCTTCTTCCTCTCCTTCTGCCCCTCCCCACCACTCGTGCTTGCTCACCCTCTGTCTCTCAAATAAATAAATAAAATCTTAAAAAAAAAAAAGATACAGAACACTTCCAACACCACTGGGATCCCTCATGCTGCCATTAATAACCATACCAACTTTCCTTCCACATCCCTACTTCTAAAATTTGTCATTTTCAAAATGTTATGCAAATGGAACCATACAATATATAACCTTTGAGGATTGGCTTCTTTACTCATTCAGCTTAATTCACCCAAATTGTTGCATTATCAATAGTTCCTTCCTTTCTATTGCTGGGTAGCATTCCACTGTATGATGGTATCTATGTTTCACAATTTGTTAACCATTCACGTGTTTAAGGTCATCTGGGCTGATTCCAATTTGGGGCTATTATAAACAAAGCTGCTATAAATACTTGTATGCAGGTTTTTGTCCATGAACATGTTTTCATTTCTCTGGGATAAATTCTCAGGAGTGTAATTGTTGGTTCATATGGTAGCTGCATTCATTTTTAGAGAAAATACCAAACTGTTTTTCAGAGTGGCTGCACCATTTTACCATTTATATTAGCCATTCTCATAGTTACGTAGTATGCCAGAACTTTAAAAAAAAAAAAAAAAAAACCCTTATAACAGGGGCGCCTGGGTGGCTCAGTCAGTGAAGCATCTGCCTTTGGCTCCGGTCATGATCTTGGGGTCCTGGGATCGAGCCCCACATCAGGCTCCCAGCTCAGCGGGGGAGTTGGCTTCTCACTCTGACCTCTTCCCCCTCCACCACCACCTCTCTCACTGTCTCTCTCTGTCAAATAAATAAATGAAATCTTAAAAAAAAAAAAAAAAACAACCTTATGCCATAGTTCTCCTAAGAAAAGAAATCTACATTTCCATAATGAAGAGAGACAATTCCAATTGACTCGCTATTTTTCTACTAACTCACCTTGCCTTTGCATAGCCAAGATTCAAGTGACTTTCATTTATTTTTATTTTTTTTAAGTAGGCTCTACGCTCCATGTGGGACTCGAACTCATGACTCCAACATCAAGAGTTGCATGCTCCACTGACTGAGCCAGCCAGTGCCCCCAAGTGACTTTTCTGTGAGTCAGATGGGCTGCTACTGATGACCCAGACTCAGCTGAGACTGATATTCTGATGGATGTGTGTTTAGTTAGAAGATCATCTATAAACATAGAGGCATGAGAGAGTCTGTTCGTAATTATGAAGTTCCTGGTTTGAAATTTTACCAAAGCTTGTCTAACTGCATTTCAGGGAGACAGATTGTGATTGTAAATTACACAGAAATTTAAATCTGAAAAATTACTCTTAATCTCTCTTATCATACATCTGGGACAGTTCTTGGCCACAGGTTAGAGAACAGGACAAAAAAAAAATTGTGGGCAAATCCACTCTGATTATGGAAGGCCTATCCACCTCTATCAATACTCGTGCGAAATTGCATAGTTAACAGTTCTTCCTGGTAGAGGCCTAGTTACCCTAAAGCCAAGAAAGGGAACTTGGTTTGAATGAGGATGATTTAGATGTACATTCTTCTTGTGGTGACTCTCTTTCCATTGCCTTATATCAATAACCTCTCTTAGATAAATTGACATCTCTTCCTCCTCTTGTGAAGATAAAACCGAGAGAAAAGCTAGTCTTTGTAAAGTATCCATTTTAACATCCACCTTAACTAAGGAAAGAACATTTATTTAATATTAGCCTTACTCTCTACTATTCCAGGAACAGTGTCTAATAGATGGTAATGGGCTCAATACATATTTGTTGGATGAATTTTGAACGACCACATGGTTAATATTTTAGTGTTTGCTAGCGAGATATTTAAGTGAAGGTTATAGGTGTGGACTTTGTGGTCAAACACACACGGTCAAGGCTGAGCCTTTACACTCATTAGTTTCATGATGTCTCTGGAATGCAATTTTCTCATCTGTGAATATTGTTTACTAGACAGGGGGACCTCGAAAAGAAGAAGTAACAATACATTGAATATTTAGCACTGGGCCAGCACAGAGTAGGATTATTATTTACAATGCCTGACTGTTAGGCTACCAGAGTCTGAACTCCCAAAAGGCTGGATCGATATAAATGGATTTAACTTTTCAAATTTTTGTGATAAAAGCAATTCCTGTTCCATTTCTATCATACTACTATTAAGTTCTTTCCTAGCCTTAGGCCTAAACACATCACTTACATTTCTCTTTTTTTAATTTGTCGTTTTTGGGTAACACTTCATCTATGTAGGAAGAAGTGAAGGAAATATGTGGATAAGCATAAAGAAGAGGAGGAGGAGAGAGGGAAGAAGAGGCAACAGTTAGATTTGAGAAAGTTCTGGGCCTGCCAAGATCTAGGTGCAAATTCTGCTCCAACTGCAGGTAAACGTGATTCTGGGTAAACCGCTCAGTCTCTGGCCTTCTTCCCTCATTTGCAATGCCGGGGAGAAGATGTCCGTGAAGGGAGTTCATTAGATGATTTCTAAATGCATTTTGCTTTTATTACTCTATGTGAGGGGTCCACAAACTGCAGCCAGCAAGCCAACCCTGGTTGGCACCTACTTCTGTTTATCTGCAGGATAACAATGGCCTTTGCACTTTTAAATGTTTTCTAAAAAAATCAAGAAAATATGTTGTGACATTTGAAAATTTTATAAAAGTTTTATGTGGACACAGTCTTAATCATTTGTTTACATATTACCTATGGCCAGTTTCATGCCAAGAGGGCAGAGTTGGATGGGTGCCAGAGAACTCCCAGCCCACAAAACTGAAGATATTTACTATTTAGCCCATTTTTTTAAAAGTTTGCTTTTTCCTTTTGTATGTATAGATAGCATACCTGCTTATTTTAGGCTGACCCATCTCTTTTATAGGAGAGGTGTGCTCATTAGGTATTTTTCAAAATGTTATTATTGTAATGCATAATCCCATAAACTGTTCAACTTTCTAAGAGGAGAGAATGTTTTGCTCACCTTTGGAATCCAAATGCTAGTGCCTTACATAGTATTGGCATATAGCAGGTGCTCAGTATTTGTTGTTGAGTAAGCATTGTAAGACCAGTGCCAAGCTAGTAATTTCAAAACTTCAGAAGGAATTTCTCATTCAGTACAAACTGAGTAGCCTATTTTGTTAATTTTGATTGAAAAAAAATATTTTTAAAAACTTTTTTGCTTACCAAAATTCTCCCTGAGGGAAAAAAAACCCTACTGAATTTTAGATATCTAGTGAAAAGAGTATTTTAAAAAATATTAGAATCGTTCTTCTTCCTAAATAAAGCACATGTTAAAAATACTGGTAAAATTGAAATGGCCTCAGCCTTTTACAACTGTGCGCCACGTTTTAAAAATGACGATTATTGGAGTCCAAGGCATGGTTGTCAGAAACATTCTACGTAACTTAAGCATAGCGGCGAGAAATACAAGCATGTGTGCTGAGCAAAATGATTGTGTAAGAAAAAAAGTAAAATTTTGCATTCTGTGCAATGTGTCGAACGTGAACGTATTGCACGTTGTGTTGCAGATTTACTACAGCTGAGTCATTTCGGGACACAAGTGTGTTTCCAGGAAAAAACGAGAGGAAGGAACCAGGCTGAGGGGCTCGCCGGGTTCCCCCAGGCACTCCCAGTAGCAGACACCGGTATTCCGCGGCGGGCGGCGGCGTGGTCAAAAAAGGAGCCGCGGCCCCTTTAAGAGGCACAGCACCTTCTCCAAGATACCATCTTGCACCAGGAGTTCACGTAAGCTCTCCACCTACCTTGCTATATCCCTCCTCCTTAACTGGGTACGGCCGGCCGGCGGGGCGAGCGAGCCTTGTCATTGGCTTTGCGCGCACGGCCCTCTTACTTCTGTTGGTTCTTGAGCCCGCCATTCGGCGCTATCTCCCGCCCTCCTGAGCCGTCGAGCTAGGTTGAGTGAGGGCTCTTGGGTTAGTTCCTGTTAGGCCCCGGCCGGGGGAGTAGGTTGAAGTCGCCTAAGATGCCCGGTGGGCTGGGGCACCGGGAGCTGTGAAGAGGGCGTGAGGAGGCGGCGAGGGGAGACCCGCGGCAGGCCTGAACAAGAGCGGCGGCCGAGCCCGCCTTCCCTGCACCATGCTCATAGAGGATGTGGATGCCCTCAAGTCCTGGCTGGCCAAGTTACTGGAGCCGATGTGAGTGAGCCAGGCTGGGCCAGGGCCGGCGAACGTGGGCGTTGGGGGCCCGCGGGGGCGTGGGGGGAGGGGAGGCGGCGTGGGGGACGGCGGAGCGGAGGGGCCGTGGTCGGGAGGTCCCGGCGACGTCCTCTCTGTAGTACTATCACCATTGTGGGGGGGCGGTGGCGGGGGGAGCGAGAGCCAGGGGCGTAGAGGCGGTGTGGTTGTGGGACCGGGCGGGGGGGGCGGCAAGGACAGCGAGGGCTTTTTAAATATAAATATTGGGGTGCTGGAAGGGTTAGGAGGATAGTGAGGGAATTTAAAATTTTGCTATTTGAGAAATGCGAGAGATCCCAAGGCTATCGAGGGATTTTTAAATGTGGATATTGGGATCTCGAAGGGTGTAGCAGGATGTCGAGGGCTTTATTAAACAATATTAGTACGGGACTAAAAGATCCAGAAGCGGAGTATCGAGGGCCTTTTAAAAACATGAGGGCAGAAAGGAATAGTAGGGACATTGAGGGGTTTATAGCGATTATTGATGAGCCCTAAGGGTTCAAGAATTTTGAAGGATTTGAAAAACGTGGGGTAGTTGAAAGGGATATGTGGGCATTGAAATGTTTTGGGGAATTACTGGAAAGCTGTTAAATATGATAACAAGGATATGAAGGGATTTAAAAATATTACCCAGGAGTTGTTAGTGCTAGGAGGACTAATAACTTCTAAATACCATTAAGGGTTGGAAAAAATAGGGGTTTTAAATTTTAAGGGTTGAAAGGGCTACCCTGGTATTTAGTAGTATTGGAGGAGTATTTGAAAGGGGTATACCTGAAGCATGTAAGCATTTTAGTTACAGCTATTGGAGGAATAAAAGGGGTAGCAGAAGGAGTAAGGATTTTGTAAATACTGTTGAAGGATTGTGAGGGCAACTGAGGATATTGAGGTGTAGGATTTTTGTTGAGCTAAAAAGAATGAGAAGGGGTCGTTTTAAAAAAATATTTTGGGTAGTACTAGTTGTAGAAATACTGGGATGGTTCAAAGGGACAGCAGAGGTACCAGCTTTTTTTTTTCTTTTTTTCTTTTTTTTTTTTGGTTTGTTTTATAACCATTGTAAGAGGGTAGGATTGTGGTGTGTTTATTTGGGATACTGGAATATAGCTAGTTTCGGAGACATCCCATACAGGGAAGAGAGGGAATGCTGAAAGGAGGATTGGAGAGATGATATCTAACTCTCCTGGGAAAGAAGGCATGGAAAGGGAAGGGAAGGGATCATTTCCTGCCCTCTCCTCATTTCTACTGCTTAGTTATTCTCTTAGAGGTGAGGACTTACTGGCTGAAGGAAAAAGGGTAGAAGAGGAAGAGATGGGCAGGCTATGATTCATTAGATTAGATCGTTTTAGTGGGGGGAAAAAAGTTTTTCAGAGGTGGAAATAAGGGATAGTTTGGGAGGCATGGAGGTGTGGTAAAGTTGGGGCTCTTGGGAGGCAGCTACTTCCCCGATTATCTATTTCCTGCTCCCCCCGAGAAATCTTGTTAACTAACTTTGTTGTTGTTTTGCTACTTTTATTTCTTGGGTGTTAACACCTAGGAAGAGAGTCACCTGTAGTCCGATGTGTCAGCCTTGTGAAGGTAGGATGGTTAAAGGAGACAGCATTAGGGGAGATTTGATGTCTGCAGTGCTATTTACATTCTGAGGATGAGGAGTATGTGAGTGGAGTACAGGTATGAGTGAAAGTACAGTAGGGCTTTTGGGTTTTATATTAGTGATAGTCTACTTGAAAGTTTTGTAGAAGAATATGGGCCTCTTGAATGTGCATCATACTTTTTCTACAGTATAGTTTTGGAACACAGCAATGGAGATGGATTATGACAAAGGTGGGAAATAAAGGAAATAGATTTAGTGAAATTGACCATATACAGAACAGGCTAAAGAAAAAAAGAAAAAGGCCTGTGTTTAAAAAATTCTTTACCTTCATGTTATTTAACATAAACTCGTGTGTGTGTGTGTGTGTGTGTGTGTGTGACAATTTTGCATATAGGCTCTGAGTTTGTTTGTTGGTAGAGATCCTTCTAAAAGAGTTAAATGTGTGTGTCTTTGATAAAAGGTGACAAGTTTTAACGTTATAGTTAATTGCCCTTCTTTTATAAACTCCCTAAAATGATTTATTCTGGGTAGTGGTTTTTGTTTTTTTTCTATTTTTAAGATTTCATTTATTTATTTGAGAGAGAAAGCACCAGTGAGGTGAGGGGCAGAGGGAGAGGGAGAAGCAGACTCCCCACTGAACAGGGAGCCTGATGAGGGGCTCCATCCCACAGGGCCCTGGGATCATGACCTGAGCGGAAGGCATACACTAACCAACTGAGCCACCCAGGCACCCGTTTTTTTCCTTAATGTGAAAATTTAGTTTGGGTAGGAACTTACTAAACCTCTCAGTAGTGTTTTCCTTGGCTTTTTTTTTTTTGGCTGTTTGATAAGCTTATAGATATTCTGTAATTTTCATGGGTAAAAAGTATCTTTAAAGTGATTATTTGAGGGGCGCCTGGGTGGCTCAGTCGTTAAGCGTCTGCTTTCGGCTCAGGGCATGATCCTGGCACGTTCTGGGATCAAGCCCCACATCAGGCTCCTCTGCTGGAAGCCTGCTTCTTCCTCTCCCACTCCCCCTGCTTGTGTTCCCTCTCTTGTTAGCTGTCTATCTCTGTCAAATAAATAAATAAAATCTTTAAAAAAAATAAATAAAGTGATTATTTGAGGGGCGCCTGGGTGGCTTAGTCGTTAAGCATCTGCCTTTGGCCCAGGGCGTGATCCCGGTGTTATGGGATCGAGCCCCACATCAGGCTCCTCTGCTAGGAGCCTGCTTCTTCCTCTCCCACTCCCCCTACTTGTGTTCCCTCTCTTGCTGGCTTTCTCTCTGTCAAATAAATAAATAAAATCTTTTAAAAAATTAAAAAAAAATAAATAAAGTTATTATTTGAGTTTGGTTTCCCCATTTGTTTTGAGTTACATGCAACTGAAAGCACACATCATTTTCTTTAAAAAAAAATTTGTTACTTTTTTTGGTTTAAAAAGAGCTAAAAGTCACTGTTTAGACTTTAATAATATAGGTGGCTTTCCTAGAATTACAAAATAAAGGTACTAATTTTTAACTCATGTAAGTAATGGTTTTGGATGGAAGTGGTAATAAGTAGCAAATGCAAAAAAATGGAAAGAAATAGCAAATGCCGATATCATACATATTTTCATTCTTAGTATGTTGTCATGGGAGATTATTTTTTGTTTGTTTAGACACCCTAAAATGTAATACATGATATGCTAAAATGGGTTGTATTTGTAAATTTACTGTTTGCATATTCCAGATTGAAGAAAATTTTCATGGCAGATTGGCATGTTGTTACAACATAGCATTTCAGAGCAGTTGTTAGGTTTTCAGATAATGGAGTTGCAGTGGGTATGTTGGATTCATATGATCCTTGCGCATGATCCACTGTTGTGTTTTTTATTTAGCTTAATTTACAGTTAACTAAATTTATAAAAGATTCTTAAGCATGCTGCGTCTTGTCACTGGTGAAACGAAGGCACGCAGTGGGGTATTTCTGAACCAAGCCAGCTTACGTGTAATTATTCCCTATAGACAAATTAGGAATATCATATGCTGGTAGAGCTTATCTGTTGCTTTCCACTCCTTTTGTAGATGTGGGACTTGCCTATTACTTTTACTAGAGGAAAGTCAGAAGGAAGGTACCTGGAAGAAACGACTTCTTTAACTGGTTGGGAAAAACCTAGTACCATTTTTGTTGGCACTGCAGTTAAGGGAGAGAAACCATCTTAGTCAAGAACTTTATATCTCTTTTCTTACTGCTACATGAACAGACTGAACTCACAAGTCTTGTTTGAGGTCTTTATCTTCCTTCACTTCCAAAATATCCTAGATATCTTAGTCATAGAGACTATGTAGGGATTATGTGCAATTGGGAGATGTCATGGTTTCTATCAGAAATAACTTCTCATTTTCTCATTTTAGTACATGAGCCTTTTAAGAGTAAAGTTTAAGTAAATCTAGGGGATATATTGATCACTGAAGAAATGAAAAGTTTAGAAGAAGTTCAGGCAAGCATTTTTCAGGAAAAAACATGCATTTCTACCCAAAAATGTTGTCTTTAATGGGAAATGTTTTAAGTTATTTATACTAGATATACTAAATATATATAAACATATATAATTCAAGACTGCTTGTTTGGCTTATTATAAAAAATTGTCTTGGTGTATGTTTTAAAAAGTGATAGAGTTTGTAATACTTTTTGGACACTTGCATCTTCCTATTGTAGTAAAACATCGTTATGTGAATCAGGGCATTTAGTTTCTAGTTTTGTCCCTATGTCTGATTTACTGTGTGACTTCGGAGAAATTCTCTAAATTTTCTCTGAACAGTTAATCCTATGAGCCTTCTACCTACCTCACAGATATGATATGAATATTAATGTGCAGACTGTAAAAAGGGCCTGTGTATCTTAGAATCATTAAATATAAATGAAATTTTGTAGTTTTTGAAATATGAAAATATTTTAAACTCTTTTTTCAAAAATATTTTACTAATTAATGTTAAGCTTTACTGTCATTTACAAAATAATAGTCTAATGCATGCCAGAGCTAGAGTCTCACTGCGGTCCCTATAGGTATGACTGGGAATTGCTACGGAAAGCCATCGCTATTATGTGCTGTTACTGTGAATTCTGACCATATTAGGGTCTTTTTAAGTACGTACACTAGGAGATTGAATATGTTGTTGTCTCTGAGTATGATGGATAAGGCAGCAATAAGCTTCACAGACTCAGATCATTTTATTGGTTCAGTGGTCATGGAGGGGTTATACTTGGGTTGAACTCTTAAGAGTTTACGTGCTGCCATAGATTTGCAATCTTTATTACATTAAATTCTGATTAGTAATGTCTGGGGCTGCTCAAATGGGAGGAAAAATGGTCACGTAGCAGCTATGAGACCTGACTTCTCAGATAAATAAACTACAAAGGTGAAATGAGTATTTTGGAGGTATTTTCTTAAGACTGAGAAATTCTGATAATGTGATTAGCAGCTTCAAAGAATTAGTATGCCTTTAAAGTGCTGGTGGGACTTGTTTAAGGAGACTGTTAACTATTTCACAGAAAAGGACTTATTTTGACCAGAGGACTTCTTGGCAAGTTTTAGTATTCTAAGTTAAGGACAAATTTATTCTTATGTCCTTTGGTCTGCCTCCTAAATATGTCTGACTTCATTCTTCCTGGCCCAACTGCTATAAGCTAGAAGCCAGAAGTTGCTTTTATAGCTCTATGTTTCCTATCACCGCCTTGTCTCATCCTCTCACAGGGTTATCACTTACTTTGTTGTTAATTTTTTTTAACCATTTGTTATTTTGTACTGTAATTATCTGTTTTCATTTTCATTTCTTGGCCACTAGATTGCAGGGCAAGGTCTGTCTTGCTCAGAGTAATTCCATTACCAAGCAAGATGCTTGGCATTTAGTGAACAGTCAGTAAATGTTTAAATGAATCATGTATATATAGGTTGGTTGACAATTTAAAACACAATATTTTTAAAAAAGAATTTATTTATTTATTTGACAGTGTGCACACGTGCACAAGCAGGGGAAGCAGCAGGCAAAGGGAGAGGGAAAAGCAGGCTCCCTGTGAGGAGGGAGCCCTTCGCGGGGCTCCATCCCAGGACTCTGGGGTCATGACTTGAGCCGAAGGCAGACGCTTAACCGACTGAGCCACCCAGGCGCCCCTAGATTTTTCTTTTTTAATAGTCTGATTTTCAGGGTATCGTTAGGTGGTGACTACTGCTCTATGAGCCATAGTCCACATATCAAAATGGTGTTTGCAACTGACAGATGTGTGTATATATATATTTTTTACCCAAAATAAATATTCGGGTATTTTCTTCTGTTCATGAAAGCCTCTAATTAATTAAGGGGAAGACGAGAGCTTTTATTTGAAAAGAAGTAGAAGTGCCATTATTTTTCTCCCTCTTTAATATCTGTTAACAGGTTCTTAGAACTTAATAGGTACTCAAATAACAATTTGAAAATGTTAAGTCAGATATTACTTTTTTTTTTTTTTTTAAGATTTTGTTTTTAAGTAATGCCAACACTCAACATGGGGCTTGAACTTAAAACCCTGAGATCAAGAGTTGCTTGCTTTACCAACTGAGCTAGCTGCCCCCCCCCAACCCCGCCTTTACTTGTTTTTCCAGTATTGTTTTATCGAAGGAATAATCTGAATACAGATCTCAGAGGCAGACTTTTTGGTTTTTTATTTACTTTTTTCTTATAAAGTAAAAATGAAAGTACTATTACAGAAAATGCAGGAAGAAAAAAATAATAAAATTACTTATATTTATTTCTAGTTTCTCTTGTGTATATGAACTTCCATGTAGCTATAATCAGAATCAAATCTAAAATGTTTTATCTGTATTTATCCATTTGACCTTACCTCAGAAACATTTTTCATATTTGTGTATTGTTTTTGTAACCATCACTTTGGATGCCTACTATTTCATAAATATTTAACGATGAGAATGGTTATGTTGACTTTACTTTTTCTGTTAAAAATAATGTTGTTTTCAGGGGTACCTATGTGGCTAGTCGGTTAAGTGTCTGCCTTAAAGATCCAGGCCTACCTGGCTCCTTGCTCAGCAGGGAAGTCTGCTTCTCTCTCTGCCCCTCTCCCAAGTCATGCACACAAGCACCCTCTCTCACTTTCTCTCTCTCTAATGAATCTTTTAAAAAAAAAATTTGTTTTTATACCATACATATATATATATTTAGTGTTAATTAAATACCAGTATTTTCTATATTTGGCTTTATTTCCTGAGGTTAATTTCCCTGAGGCCAACTACAGCTACTGGTCAGAGAATATGAACTTTTTTTAAAAAAAGATTTATTTATTTATTGTAGAGAGAGAGGGAGTGCGTGCAATCGCGGGCACCCGCCTGTGGAGAGGGAGAGAGAAACTCAAGCAGACCCCCCACTGAGTGTGGAACTTCCATTTTTTATTTTTAAACTTGGGGCCCAATTTCAGGACCCTAAGATCACTACCTGGCTGAAACCAAAAGTCAGATGCTTAACTGACTGAGCCATCCAGGCACCCCGAGAATATGAACATTTTTAATGGCTGTTGATACACATTAAGAGATTGGGTTTTTGTTTTTTTTTCACTGTGGCTCAGATAATCATTAATTATCTCTCTTCTGAAACAAATATTACACCAAGGTAGAACTTAAAATTGAGCCCGTTTTCAGAAACATGTAGATTTTTCTGAAGTTGGAAAAGGTTTAAGTAGTGTTGGTTTTTTCCTAAAACAAATAGATTTTGATAATTTTTAAGTAGTGTTTCTTGGCTTGGGAACTAAGGTAAGGAAAAACCTTTACTCTCTGGTTTTGGGATTGGGTATACGTCTGAAATCTGCAAAGCTGATGTGCTAGCATAGCAGGTGTGTCATATACCTGCTGTGGAGATTTCATTAAGGAGGAAAAAACAAATTTGAGGTTTTATGGGTAAGACATTTTTAGGGCAATATTTCTATTAACTTCCCCTGATGAAAATTCATTCTAGTTGATTTTTATTTTTTAAATAAAAGATAATTGAAAGATGTTCTTAGAACATTACTATGCAAGATGTGAATATTAAGGAGTCCTCATATTTCTAATTTCCATTAAACTTACGGAAATTTCTTTTGTTGTTCTTTATTTTAATTGGAAGGTAACAGGATTTACAGTAGGAAAGTGTATGTGGTATAAAATAGATTTTACTCTGTGGAACTGTAGCTGAGTTTTAGTTCCACAGGTGTGCATTCTTCCTGATCTTGAGTGGGTCACTTAATTTGTCTTTACATATTTACAAATTTAGGTATCTATAAAATGAATAATAACTTACTGATTGTGCTGTTAAGGCCTTTTAAAGACAATACTTGAATAGTAATTTTAGATGGGTATTATGTTTTCTAATCTCTTTGTTATAATAGAAGCCCCTTTCTGTCTATAAGTGTGTGTATTTAACATAGCCGTGGATCCAAAAATCTTAAATCTTTTTCATTCCCAAGTATTCTTGTCCCCACAGTTATGCAAAATGAATTTTCCATAAGCTTTGGTTACAAATAAATAGCTGAAGTATTTTACTCTGGGATAAGAGAAGTAAGAAGTGGTCCTGCATTTGTCTTGTAAATTATCAAGGATCTTAGTCATGTTCAAATTTTTGTGACACACTTCTTGGAAGTTTGGTTGGGCTACTGTTAGCATTGGTACCATAGCTACTGCAGTATTATAATTGTCAGTTGTTAAGGATTATATGGTGGGGGTGATGAAAGAATAAATAACAACAATCATAAAGGTACAGAAAATTACAGCATGAAACTCCCTAGTGTATTTAAGTTTCACCATTCATTTGGTGTGACTTATTATTTCACACCAGCAATTTCCTTCATAGTGCACTTTATGGATATATATTAGGAGCTGTTAAATTTAAATGGTCCCATTCCTTTGGCTGTAAACATGCTTTTTGTATTTGGTACAGAATTCTAACTATCAGTTATTAACAATCAGTTCACTCATACTGCACAAATATTTAAAATCTGTGATCACTCTCTTGGTGTCTAGTTTTTTGTTTTGTTTTGTTCTTTTTGCTCTTTTACCTTCTTGTAACTATTCATCTTGAGGCTTAGCACATCACATCAAAATGTATTTCATCAGGAGCAACCTTACTTTGCATTTGTATTTTAGAGTCTGAATACTAAATACATGTATAAGATATCTGGGTTTGTTTAACTCCCCTCATTTACCCAGTAATCTGAATGTTGTACCTGCTTCTCACTAGAAACCTTGTATTATGCAGTTTTCTACTTCTTGTGTCATGAGACTCCTTAAAGGTTTTCCTAACAGCAGAAAAAATGGTATTGCCTCTTTCTACCTTTTTAATTTTTTTTTTTATTTTTAAAGATGTAATTCATTTACTGGAAAGAGCACGAGAGAGAGTGAGTGAGCACGAGTGAGGGGGAAGGGCAGAGAGAGAGGGAGAGGCAGGCTCCCTGCTGAGCAGGGAGCCCATCGAGGAGCCCCGGCTCCTTCCTGAGGGGCTCGGGATCATGACCTGAGCCAAAGGCAGACGCTTAACTGACTGAGCTACGCAGGCGCCTCTGCCATTCTTATTTTTAAAAATCCTTTTTTTCCTCTGTTTAGAATATCTTCCTTATCCAGGATCTGAACTTTTTAAGTAAAGGTAGAAATATGATAGATTTTTTTTATACCTCTCCCTTCCATTTGAATGTTGATTAGAACTATACTGATCAAATACCTTACTGTTTTCAGGAGTGAGATTAAATCTCTCTACACATTTTTATTTTAAGGAGTTAATGGATTAAGCAAGGTGGGCAGGGCCTGTGTAACATTTTTAAACATACTGTATATTCACTTTATTATTTATTATTACTATTTTTTCGTGAGTAATTGACATACAGTGTTGTATTAGTTTCACATATACAAAATAGTGATTTGATTTATACATTGTGGAGTGGTCACCACAATAGTCGAATTACAGTCTGTCACCATACAAAGTTACTAGAATATTATTGACTATATTCCCTATGCTATACATTACATTGCCATGTCTTACTTATTTTATAACTGGAAGATTTTATCTTTTTTTTTTTTAAGAGATTTTATTTATTTATTTGAGAGACAAAGGGAGAGAGTGGGGGGAGGGGCAAAGGGAGAAGGAGAAGCAGACTCCCTGCTGAGCAGGGAGCCCAATGCAGGGCTCGATCCCAGGACACTGGGATCATGACCTGAACCAAAGCCAGATGCTAAACTGACTGGGCCACCCAGGTGTCCCTGGAAGATTTTATTTCTTAATGCCTCTTACCTATTTTCATCCATCCCCCCCCAACTCCCCTTCCCTCTGGCAGCCATCAGTTTGTTTTCTGTATCTATGACCATTTCTGTTTTGTTTTGTTCTTTAGATTACACATGTAAATGAAATCATATGGTATTTGTCTTTCTCTTAGCACATTTAGCATATACCTTACAGGTCCATCCGTGTTGTTGCACATGGCAAGATTTCATTCTTTTTTTATGGCTGAGTAATAATACATTATATGTATATATACCATGTCATCTTTTTTTTATTCTTTCATCTATCAGTGGATTTTTTTGGTTGCTTCCATATCTTGTCTATTGTAAATTATGCTATGATGAACATAAGGGTGCATATGTCTTTCTGAATTAGTGTTTTCGTTTTCTTCAGGTAAATACCTAGAAGTGGGATTACTGTATCATGTGATAGTTCTGTTTTTAATTTTTTGAGGAGCCTCCATACTATACTCCGCAGTGGCTTCACCAATTTACATTCCTATCAGCAGTGCATGAGGGTTCCCTTTTCCCTACATCCTTACCAACAGTTGTTATTTCTTGTCTTTTTTTTTTTTTTTTTTTTGGGGTTTTTTTTTTTATTANTTTTTAAGTAATCTCTGCACCCAACATAGGGCTTGAACTCAAAATCACGAGGTCAGGAGTTACGTGCTGTACCCACTGAGCCCGTCAGGCGACCCTCTTGTCTTTTTGAAAATAGCCGTTCTGACAGGTGTGAGGTGATATCTCACTGTGGCTTTGATTTGCATTTTCCTGGCGGCTAGTGATGTTGATCGTCATCTTAAATGCCTGTTGGCCATTTGCATGTCTTTTGGAAAAATGTTTGTTTGAATCCTCTGTCAGTTTTTTCTTTTTCTCTTCTTTTTAAATTTTTTCTTTGCTTAATTGAAGTGTAGTTGACGGGTTTGTTTTTTTTTTTGTTTTGTTTTTTTGTTTAGGCTCTCTACTCATCTTTTGATCAGATTATTTGTTTTTCTGATATTGATCTGTATATCCATTTTAGAATTTAGCAGTTGGGTTTACCACGGTAATCTATTCAAAAATGTAATTTACATTTTTTACTTAGAAAAAATCCTGGCTTTCTTTTAAATTGCATGTTTTTATTAATGTGTACCTCCTCATCTTGCACACTTACACTCTTTCCTAGTGCACTTTGACCCTTACCCGTAACTTATTCTATTAGCTCTGAGTTTTGTAAGATTGACAGTAGCTGAAATTTGCTCCCTTGGATGTGGTGCATAAATGTGCATTGATGTTCAAAGAATTAGCCTTTCCCACAGCAGTATTGGCAACAATAAATTCTATTTTATTGAATTATGGACTTTAAAAATATAGACTAGAAGGAAGTAAAGGTGCTGATGCTTGGTTTTTCTTTTTATAAAATTTGCTTTATTTACTTAAAAAATATATTTTTCTGGGGCGCCTGGGTGGCGCAGTCGTTAAGCATCTGCCTTCGGCTCAGGGCATGATCCCGGCGTTATGGGATCGAGCCCCACATCAGGCTCCTCCGCTAGGAGCCTGCTGCTTCCTCTCCTACTCCCCCTGCTTGTGTTCCCTCTCTCGCTGGCTGTCTCTCTCTGTCAAATTAATAAATAAAATCTTTAAAAAAATATATATATATATATTTTTTCCATTACACACACACACACACACATTTGGAGCACAAAAACTTTCTGTTTCTTGTAGTGTAGATAAAATATTAGGTCCGAAGATTGCTGCCTGTCAGGAGTTGACAACTCAGGGAACATGTGCTGCCCTGGCATAGATGATTTTGAATGTAGAGAGACAGGTGACTCCGGCTCCCTGCTCAGCACCTGCTCCTCCCTCTCCCTATGCTGCTTCCGCTACTTGTGCTCCCTCACTCTCTTTTCTCTCAAATAAATAAATAAATAAATAAATAAATAAATAAAATCTTTAAAAAAAAAAAAAGGTTACTACTGACTAGAAAAAAAAAAAGAGAGAGAAGTAGGTAGAGGTTGTCCCTGCTGCCCTTCTACCACTTCTTTCTTGTCTAGGTCCCAGATTTTTTCTTTCTTGCTTATGGCTGCTAGAGTGTTTGTCAGTAATATTTAAGGTGTCAACCTTCTTGTGTTCTTATTTTTTAAGAGATCCTTAAGATAAGGAGAAGATTATCAGTGGACTCGATTGCTATTTTTAGATGTTGGTGCCTGGGGTTATAGGGAACGGGGAAAGGTGTCCCATTTGCCCTGGTTCTTCATCATTGGTCACATGGAACAACAGATAGTTCCTGAAGATATCAACAGTGCTTCTATAGCCCTGCAACTCGGGGGTCGATTGCCACCCTTTCTCTGTAACCATTGAGAAAGCAAATAAATGTAGATTTGGTCCAAAATTCTGGGTATAATTAGAACATTGAACATAGGAGACAAACAATTTTATAAAAGTAAGCAGGAAAGGACCGTCTTGCCTGCACTATGTATATGCTTTTTGTTAATACAAGTCACCTTTGTTTGCAGTCACTTTATTTTAAAGACCTTAATCTTTCCAAAATAGGGGTGACTTTATTGATGACATTGCTATTTGGAAAAAAAAAAAGTTTGAAAATTTTTGTTTTTTCTTTGTCTAACTAGATGCGACGCTGACCCTTCAGCCTTAGCCAACTATGTTGTAGCACTGGTCAAGAAGGACAAACCTGAGAAAGAATTGAAAGCCTTTTGTGCTGATCAACTTGACGTCTTTTTACAAAAAGGTAAATATTATTTGCCTTCAGCCACATGTTTAAGATTTTAAATTTAAGACTTTGCATAAAATCTTGGAAATAAAAGTTTGGAAGAAAAGCGTCCTTTAACATTTGAATATATCCATTCATGTTAATTATTTATCATGTATTTTAGAAGACTTTTTCCCCCCCTTTCCTATCCTCCTCTGCTTCTTTCCTGTGTTGAAGCAATTGTAACTAATGTTTTTTAGGTGAATGGGTCCTCTGTGGCTTGTGGCAGAGTCTAGTTGATGGTTGGGGATGACCACTTGAGGATAATGTAGCTGCTAATGCTTACTGCTTATTAGGGCACTGAAGCTACTTTTTTCTTTTCCCCTCTTGGCTGCAGCTTCTTGCTGTCCAGGAAGAGATGGGCATGATCCTCAGCTCTTTATACCTTTAACTTCCCATCTTCTTACCATAGTCCTTACCAAGTCCTTACCATAGTCCTTATCATAGTCCTTACCAAGTCCTTTCCATACCTGCAGAGCTTCCTGGAGACCTCCCCTCCTAATTCTCTGACCTCATCTCCTGCCACTCCCCCTCACTTGTTCCATTCTAGCCACTTTGTCCCCCTTGGTTTTTTTTTTCAGCATGGTAAACATGTTCCCAACTCAGGGCTTTTGAACTCATTGTTCTCTTGCTTGAAACGGTTTCTTCTCTTATGGTTTCTGGTCTCTTCTCAAATGGTAGCTTCTCAGAGTAGTTTCCCTTGAGTACTCTATGTACAGTATATTATACCTCATGCCCCTAATCATCCTCTCCTCTTCCCAGTCCTGCTTCATTTTGTTTTTCATGGCACTTGTCACTTCCTGCCATGTTCTGTGTTTATTTGCCTTTTTATCTGTGTGTATCACTCCCCGCCTCCCTCCCCTATCCCCCCGTTTGTCTTTCCTTTGTTGAGAGTGGTGACTTGGAACCTACGGTGCTTGACACATAGAATGTATTCAATAAATATTGTTGAATAGATGGAAAGAATGTGGATAATGCACACTTACTGATTGATCTAACTGTTGGTGTGAGAAGATATCCTTTAATTCAAGTATCTCCTAAGAGAGGAAAGATAGTAAATATGGCTTCTCACTTGAAAAGATTACATAGTATGGTGAATTTTAAGGCTTTTTTTTTTTTTTACACACTAAAAATCTAATACTTTCCCCAGTATTAGATGAATATTTTCTTTCCAAATGTATTAATTTGTATTATTAGTTTACAGTAGTTTCAAAACCCAGAAATGGGATTCTTCCTCATAAGGATTAGACTCATTTTTAGTTCCACCACCAATATTGGAGATGTCCTGTTTTCCTCACTTTTGCCATAGAGTATGTTTTCAAACATCTATTTTTGTTTGTGCAACACTTAAATACTATTTCTTCTCCTTAGAAACTTCGGGTTTTGTGGATAAACTGTTCGAAAGTCTCTATACTAAGAACTACCTTCCACCTCTGGAACCAGTTAAGCCTGAGCCAAAACCACCAGTCCAAGAAAAAGAAGAAATTAAAGAAGAGGTAATGCAAAGTTTTCTTTTGCTTTTGGGGGCTTCTTAGATCCTATTACTAGTATCATTCTTAGTTGGAAGTTGACCTCTTTAAAAGTAATTATCTGTTGATTAAAGTTTCTGTGTTTGGCACATGTTACAGATTCTTTATCAGGGCTTCTGAGTTCTTTGGACTTGAAATGTTGGAAGAATTTCAGATAGCTTGTTTAGTGTTCCAAGAAAAATTTTAGTAATATCGAATTCAGAGAAATCTTATTCAGTGACTTTAGAAAACTTGGTTAAATATAGAGTTTTGACTAAAAGTAACGTATTGATGAAACCTGAAGAGAAATTATTAAGTACCGCATTTCCATATAATAGACAAGCCATTTTCTCTTTTTTAACCAGAGAATATTTTTTATAGTTAGTGTAGTTATAAATATCGTTGTTAATGAGTGAGAGAAAAAGAAAAAAATGTTTTTACAACGTTGAAGTACAAAGACATAATAATTCATGGTAATCTAATTGTTTGAACCAAGGGGAAAATTTTACAGAGTTCATTTGTAATTCTTTTTATGTATAGACAAAACAGTATTGTATGATAAGAATATGGGTTCTAAAATCCGGCTGCATGAGTTAAAATTGTCGCTGTTGTTACTTATTTTCTCCATTTTCACATCAGGAAAATGATGATCATAGTCATACTTATTTCATTGAGGTTTAAGTGAGATTTTATATACATACACATCCTAATCAACTGCCTGGCACATAAAAGTTGGTTATTATACAAAAATATTTATTAACTTTTATTTTTATTATATTATCTAATCAGCTTTTTATTTGGGAAGAATTTTAAGCTTACATAAAAATGACAGGAATCCTACCTAAAACATCCATTCACAGTCTATCTTTATTCACCTATTGAAAATTTGCCCTGTTTGCTCTCTTTATGTATTCACAGCCAAGACTCTTATGTGAATCTAGGAGTAAGTTAGATATGTCATGATCTCATGATGCTCTGCACTTCATAAGAATAAGGATGTTTATTAGTTTTTTTTAAGTAGGCTCCACGCCCAGTGTGGAGCGCATTATAGGACTTGAACTCTCTAGCCTGAGATCAAGACCTGGGCTGAGATCACGAGTCAGTTGCTTAACCTGCTGAGCCATCCAGGCACCCCAAGGATGTTCTCTTAGATAGATATAATATCATTATTAGTTTCAGTAAATTTAATTTTAATAAAATACTTTATCTGTATTTCAGTTTTATCAGTTGACCCAACAGTGTCCCCACCCTTCCCCCCCCCCAAAAAAGTGTCCCCTTTTTGTAGCTTTTTTTTCTCCTCCAGTATGGGATTCAATCTAAGGATCGTGTATTACATTTAGTTGTCATTTCTGCTCCATCTTAAAATGCTAGGCTGATTGAATTGGTCTGTCATTAAAATAAAACAAAATATGACTATATTTCAGATCAGTCGAAACCACTGTCACAGTTTTGCTTTTGGCTCATGCCTTGTAATTGTTTCATAAAATCTTATTAAAATAGGAGAGGTTCCCAGTGCGTTATACTTCAAGTAATGGAAATAAGAGGAAAACTTTTCTACCATACTTGATAATGTATAATTTGGGGTCTGTGTGTATATGCTGAATCTTTTAGAAGAAGTTAAAATTTTTGTGCAATGTGTTCTCGTTTGGAGTCATTGAAGTTCAGTGGACTAGAAGTATCTGTTTGAAAGATAGCTGATTTGAACATAAGAGAAGAATTTCATTATTTTGAGTTTTGAAAGGACAGTTTAAAAAACACCAGATTGTTACGCTATTTCATTTTGTGTCTTTGTAGTAAATCCTAATTTTGAAAATTGTGGAAAGTGGCTATCAGCTTCTGTGTGTAAATATCCCAAATGACACTGTCTGGCATTTCTCTTGTTTTCTGAGATTTTTATACACAACTCAATTGTCATTACTGGCATAAAAGCTCGTATGATAGTGTATAAAGTAGTGTATAGTAATTTTGTTAGATAATGTAGAATGAAAGGGGTTTGAGGTAGCACATACCTTTGGCTTATTGGCTATATTTCTGGTCTATGCTAAGTTGATGCAGTTGCTCAGAACAGTGTACAGAGGTGCAAATCCACCTAAGGACTAGCCATTTTAACTTTCTTCCTTGGTCCCAGTTAACATTGTACCATTAGTAGTTTAACAGATTACTGGTCACGTGGGGAACCAGGTGAGAATTTGGATCATTGGCACAACTCCGTCAGGTGCAGGAAAAAGCCCTTGATTTACAAAGCACAATGTATTTTACCTATAGTTGAAGATTACTTGTAAATTTGCTGTAGTTACAATTGGCTATTATTAAGCCCTTACCCTAAGTTCAGGAACAAGCAAAAGAATCACCCATTATTATAATAGATCTTTGGTATTATAATTCCTGATTTGCACTATGCCTCGATCATCTGAAATGTTAGAAGGCAATTTTTCTTAGATTTGGATTTATGACTAGAAATATGAGAACCTCTAGCACAGTTTTTCCTTCTTTTGATTTGTCTGAAAACATATTTTATTTTACTTTTTAAAAACATTATTATAGAGAATTTTCAGCATACATCAAAAGGGGACAGTAGTATAATGAAGTCTTATGTATTCATTACTCAGCCCCAACTCATCATTCCATGTCCAGTCCTGCCCCAACCAAATACCTGTTTAGTATTTTTTTGTTTGTTTGTTTTTTGGTTTTTGGTTTTTTTTTTAAGTAGGCTCCACACCCAGCATGGAGCCCAACTTGGGGCTTGAACTTGTGAACCTCAGTTCAAGATCTGAGCTGAGGTCAAGAATCAGATGCTCAGGGCGCCTGGGTGGCACAGCGGTTAAGCGTCTGCCTTTGGCTCAGGGCGTGATCCCAGTGTTATGGGATCGAGCCCCACATCAGGCTCCTCCGCTGTGAGCCTGCTTCTTCCTCTCCCACTCCCCCTGCTTGGTGTTCCCTCTCTCCCTGGCTGTCTCTATCTCTGTCGAATAAATAAATACAATCTTTAAAAAAAAAAAAAAGAATCAGATGCTCAACTGACTGAACCACCCATGCATCCCTTATTTATTATACTTACATATCAAAAATGGTCTAGTGGAAAAGAGGGCTCTTAGACTTATGTAGCCATGATAGACCAACATAATGAATAACTAAAACTTCTTACATGTGTGTGTAACGATCAGGCTTCTTCTTCTTCTTCTTCTTTTTTTTTTTTTTTTAAGATTTTATTTATTTATTTCACAGAGAGACAGCCAGCGAGAGAGGGAACACAGGCAGGGGGAGTGGGAGAGGAAGAAGCAGGCTCCCAGCGGAGGAGCCCGATGTGGGACTTGATCCCAGGGTCCCGGGATCATGCCCTGAGCTGAAGGCAGACGCTTAATGACTGAGCCACCCAGGCGCCCCATGATTGGACTTCTTATAGAGCATGTGAAGTAGAAAAATTTAAGTCAGGTGGACAACATAGAAGAAGAATTTTAAAAATTACCATGCCTGGTCATAGCGTGATTCTATAAAGAAATCTACTTTTCATATTCTTAGAATAGGAAGACTGAAGTAGATAAGAGGTTTTGGTTTATGAAGTCTTAAGTTTATTTATGTTTTAGTAATCTCTACACCCATCATTGGGCTTGAACTAACGACCCTGAGATTGAGAGTCACATGTTCTTTATCACTGAGCCAGCCAGGTGCCCTGAAGTCTTCATATATAGTATGAATTCAAGCATATGTAAGGCATTATAATGCCAAATAACTCATTTTATTTTTTTATTTTTATTTTTTAAAGACTTTATTTATTTGACACAGAGAGAGGTAGAGAGAGAGAGTACAAGCAGGGCAAGTGGCAGGCAGAGGGAGAGGGAGAAGCAAGGAGCCGGAGAAGGGGCTTAATTCCAGGACCCCGGGATCATGACCTGGGCCGAAGGCAGACGCTTAACAGACTGAGCCACCCAGGCGCCCCCCCAAATAACTTATTTTAGATTAAGTTAGAAATAATTGTAGAAAACATATCCTTAACCACTAAGGAAGTTCTAGAAAAGAATGCAGATTGTTATTTTTTAACTTTTAAAAAGTATTTGAAAGAAGCCAGAATAATAAAATGAGCCTCCCTATACCTGTCATTCACCTTCAATAATTTCAGATCCATGAGCAGTGGTCTTTTACTATACTTCAGCCAGTTTTCATCCTCTTAAATTATTTTGAAACAAATCCCAGGTATATAATTTTATGTATAAATACTTAATATGCATCTATAAAAGGTAATATTTTTAAATAATGTTTTAGAATATTTTATATAAAGATAGCAGTAACTCCTTAAAATATTAACAGATACCTAGTTAGTATTTAAATTTCTAATTGTTCCTAAATATCCATTTTCCCCCATTTGTTTTAATCAAGATCTAAATAACCAGATTGGTTGAAATTTCTTTTTTTTAAAGATTTTATTTATTTTTTTTGAGAGAGAGAGAGAGAGAGAGAGAGAGAGCATGCACACACATGCAAGAGAGGGGAGGAGCAGGAAGGGAAGAAGGGGGACAGCCTGCATCAGGCTCCATCCCAGATCCCTGGAATCATGTCCTGAGCCAAAATCAAGAGTCAGACACTTAACCACTTAACAAACTGAGCCACCCAGACGCCCCTGAAATTTCTTTTTTTTTTTAAAAAAAATTTCCTTTTCCTTATTCCCTCTCATTTCCTTCTCTCCAGGGTAACCACTACTCTTTCCTCTGATACCATGTACTAGTTTCTCCTGTTTTTTCCATTTTATATAAAAGAAATCATATGGTTTTTGCCTTTTTTAGAAAAGTTCTTTTTCTTTTTTTTAAACATTTTATTTTTAAGTAATCTCTACACCCAACGTGGGGCTCGAACTTACAACCCCAAAATCAAGAGTAGCATGCTCCACCAACTGAGCCAGTCACGTACCCTATTAGCTTATTATGTGAGGTTCATCCATATGGTGCATGCCCTCTGACTTTTTAATATCATTATTGAAATACAACTCCCCTACCATACCATTCCCCTATTTATAGTGTACAAATGTGATGGTTTTTATTGTATTCATAGTTGTGCAACCATCACTATGATCCATTTTTAGATCATTTTCATCATCCAAAAAAGAAACAGCGTATCCATTAATCTGTCACCCTCCAACCCTCCTCCTCCAGCCCCCTACCCCTGTCTTAGGCAACCACTAATCTACTTTATTTCTTTATGGATTTGCCTATTCTGGATATTTCATATAAATGGAGTGATACCATTTGTAGTCTTTTGTGAGTGGCTTCTTTCACTTAGCATAATGCTTTCAAGGTTCATGTATTCCTTTTTTTTAATGGCTGAATAATATTCCATTTTATGGATATATCACATTTTCTTTATTTGGTCATCAGTTGATGCATATTTGGGTTGATAGGCAAGTAGTTAATGCTTTTTTGCTTTTAGCGGTAATGCCGCTCTGAACATTTATGCCCAAGTTTTTAGGTGATGTTATGTTTTTATATCTATCTCTTCGATCCTTTAACTTTTTTTTTTTTGTGAAGATTTTGTTTATTTGAGAGAGAGAGCACGAGCAGGGGGAGGAGCAGAGGGAGAGGGATAAGCAGAGTCCATGCTGAGCACAGAGCCTGACACAGGGCTTGATCCCATGGCCCTGAGGTCATGACCTGAACTGAAGTCAAGAGTTGGACACTTGGGGCGCCTGGGGCACAGCGGTTAAGCGTCTGCCTTCGGCTCAGGGCGTGATCCCGTGTTATGGGTTCGAGCCCCACGTCAGGCTCCTCTGCTGTGAGCCTGCTTCTTCCTCTCCTACTCCCCCTGCTTGTGTTCCCTCTCTCGCTGGCTGTCTCTATCCTGTCAAATAAATAAATAAAATCTTTAAAATAAAAAAAAATAAATAAAAAAAAAATAAAAAAAAAAGAGTTGGACACTTAACCAACTGAGTCACCCAGGCTCCCTGGATCCTTTAACTTTTTAAGAATAGTTCTTTTCCATTAAGATTTAATACACATCCGGGGCGCCTGGGTGGTGCAGTCGTTAAGTGTCTGCCTTGGGCTCAGGGCGTGATCCCGGCATTCCGGGATCGAGCCCCACGTTAGGCTTCTCCGCTGGGAGCCTGCTTCTTCCTCTCCCACTCCCCCTGCTTGTGTTCCCTCTCTCGCTGGCTGTCTCTCTCTGTCAAATAAATAAATAAAATCTTAAAAAAAAAAAAAGGTTTAATACACATCCATCAAAAAAATCCTTGCAAAAGACAGAAAAGGAAAAAGATCTCCAAGTTGATGTCTTTTAAGTTTCTCTTAATCTTTAAATCCCCCTTTAAACCTACCTTTGTCTTTCTCTTGGTCTTCTTTTCCTTACCAGGTAACTTTTTTCCTTAAATTTTATTTTGTTAAAGGAACTCAGTCTTTTGTCCTGTAGAGTTTTTACTGTCTGTATTGCATCCTAGGGGAGTAATATATACTCTGTATTCCCTGTAAATAGGTAGAGAGAATGACTTTTAAATATAGTCTAAACAAATGAATTCTGTTTTAGTGCCATATGGTTGCCATATTGTGGCTACCATTTTATGTTGCCTGAGTTTTACTAAATTGTTATCATCTGTTCCTTTCACTGACTCCTGTTTGTTAAGTGAGCTTCTCCATTAGATGGACATTTGTTTAGCTCTTGCAGATGACTTCATTTCACCTTTCTTTAGTAGAGGCTGTATATTTGTTTTGGGATTAACTTTTTAAAAAAAAATAATAAAATCACAGATTATTTCTGGTCAGTCTTAACTGTTAGGCTTTAAAAGAAGACAGTATTTCTATGAATTCCAATACCATTTTTCTGTAAATCTTGTGAAATGTGTGGTTTAATGGCACTTACTAACATTACCATTTATTCTTGAAACCTTCTCTATGAAATAAATCCACAGTTCTGAAATTACGAGTATATTTTATAATTAGGAAAACATAAGCCATTTTACTATTGATACTTAGAGATAGAGACCTGCTCTTTCTTTTTTTTTTTTTTAAAGATTTTATTTTTATTTATTTGACAGAGAGCGAGCACAGGTAGGAGGAGCAGCAGGGAGAGGGAGAGGGAGAAGCAGGCTCCCTGATGAGCAGGGAGCCTGACATGGGTCTCTATCCCAGAATTAACACCCAAATTAACATTTGGGTGACCTGGGTGGTGTAGTCGGTTGAGGGTCCGACTCTTGATTTTGGCTCAGTTGTGATCTCAGGGTTGTGATATCAAGCCCTGTGTCAGGCTCCATGTTCACCTCTGCAGTCTGCTTGAGCGTCTCTCCCTCTGCACCTCCTGCTCGTGTGTTCTCTCTCTCAAATAAACAAATCTTAAAAGAAAAGTTAACATTTAAAAATTAGTGTATTACTGTTGAAGTAATTTCAGCATCTTTTACTCCTCTCTGTTACCTAACTTTTTTGGGTGTAATTTGACTTCAGTATTTCGTTGTATTTGTGCTCTCTCTTGCACTGGGAAGATTATCAGATGTGTTTCGTAATTAATAGAAGGACTGATCTTGTTCCTATTGAATGCTCTCATATAGGTTTTTCAGGAGCCAGCAGAGGAAGAACGAGATGGTAGAAAAAAGAAGTATCCTAGTCCCCAGAAGACTCGTTCAGAATCTAGTGAACGAAGGTGTGTGTTTATATTTAATTAAGGAGACACCGATAACTCTTTTTTTAGTTACCTTAAGAGCATTAATGGGATTTTTAACATATGTACTGACACCTTGCTCTAAACTGATTAAAGAAGGAGAAGGTTATCTTCCTTCCCTCCATTCTGTGTTTTTTGTCTTTGTCATGCTTTCTCTTCCTTTTATAAACAGTCATCATTATGTGCTTTCCCCAAGAGCACAGGGGTGGGAATAGTCTCCTTAGAGGATATTAATGAAATGTTCCATTTGGTTAGGGGTGCTCACTATTAAAATCATCCATAGTATTTTATACTACATATAGTTCAGTTTATGTGTTGAGTCATCAGCCTGCCATTAAAAAATTAGTCTTTTGTTTAGGAAAACTTTGTTTCTGCCTTTTTTCTTTTCCAGTTTTTAATTTCCATGTTTCCCCTCCCCCTCCCCATACTTTGGTTTCCCCTCTTTTTTTTTTTTTTTTTTCTCCCCACCCAGTGTAATTGAGGGAATGTTTTTTCTTTTTATGTAATGGATCAGAAGAATTATGTTGTGGTTTTACGGCTTTCTGAAAAAGCATAGACATTATGAATTTTGATGAATCAAGGAGGGTATTTCATACTCCTGATTTGTTTGCATACTTGGTTTCTATAGTATACGTATGGCTTTTATATCTGTGTATTATAGGACACGTGAGAAAAAAAGAGAAGATGGCAAGTGGAGAGACTATGACCGGTACTATGAGCGGAATGAACTATACCGTGAGAAATATGACTGGAGAAGAGGCAGGAGTAAGAGTCGGAGTAAGAGCCGAGGCTTGAGTCGAAGTCGAAGCCGAAGTAGAGGGCGCAGCAAAGACCGGGATCCAAATAGGAATGTTGGTGAGTAGATGAAGCTTCCTCCTAAAAACTCTGTATTGCTCATCTTCCTCTGTCATAGGGTACCAGAACTCCCCTTAAATGCAAGTGTACCTTTAACATGTCTGAGCAACATAAAATCTAGAATTTCTCAAAAACCTCATGCTAATTTTGTTACAAAGATAGGGCTTTCTTGTCAGGATGGAGTCAAAGGAGTTGGACTAAAAAACTGTGTAAGGATATCATAGTTCATGTCTGGACTTAAAAGCCATTTTGTATAATTGAAATTAATGCCTTTTAATCAACAAAGGTATCATTGGAGGAAGAGGACTACCTGTTTCCTCCCCCACCCCCTCACTAAAAGTAATTGTTTTGCTTTAAGGTTGTCTAGTGTTTATAAAATTTAAAAAGAAAAAATGATACGTAAATAACTGGGATCCTAACCACTGATCTCTCGGGATATCAGTTTGGAAGTCAGTTCTTGGATACCTTTTTTATTAAATATCAGGCTTTCTTCATTATGTATTGATGTTGGTGTTATAAAAGAGAATTTTCCACAAGTTACTGGTCAGGATATGTCACGTTGTTGATGTTCCTGCTTTTAGGGTATATTAATAATGAGAGCACTTTGACATGTGGACAGCTCAGTGAGTTTACTGCAATAATCTCTTCTTCGCTGTTCTGTGAGAAAATAAACATCGTTAAGAACATAAATGTCTAATCTTGCTTCTTGTTTTTATTTTGTCTCTGAAGCAGAGCACAGGGAAAGATCAAAGTTTAAGAGTGAAAGGAATGACTTGGAGAGCTCCTATGTGCCTGTGTCTGCACCACCTCCGAGCTCTTCTGAGCAGTACTCCTCTGGGGCACAGTCTATTCCCAGCACTGTTACTGTGATCGCACCTGCGCACCACTCTGAAAACACAACGGAGAGTTGGTCTAATTACTATAACAATCACAGCTCTTCCAATTCTTTTGGTCGAAACCCACCACCAAAGAGGCGATGCAGAGATTATGATGGTAAAAATTCTTTTTTATATTGTACTCAAAAGTACTAGTAAACCAAACGTTGCTGATATTGCTAGTGTATGCAGAGCTTATGATAGCAAAAATTCTCTTTTGTACCCAAAAGTACTAGTAAAGCAAATGTTGTTAGTATTGCATACCTTTTCATTATAGTCCAGATTTTGTTAAAAGGGATGAGTGAGGATGAAAACCTCCTTTGGCATATGCTTATTTACTTTCTTGATTTCATAGTTTGGCTCTGGTTAAGAGAGCGTTCAAATTTGACCTATTCGTCTGTCTTTTGTTATTACTTCAAACACTATAAGTATGCCACAAAATTTGGTAGACATTAGGAACTGTAATTTTTTTGTGTACTGTTTGATGCTGGGAATTCGTTAAGCATTATAACCTAGTTAAAATTTTAATTTGCTGACTTTCCACTTGAATGAATATGTGTGTGTGTGTTTTAATTTTTTATTATGGAAATATTTAAATATTAATAAAAGTTGACAAAACAATGTAATTAACCCTAATGTATCCATAATCTCACATCAATAGTTAGAAGATCATGGGTAATTTTGTTTTTATCGGTACTTCTCTACTGCTTCTCCCAGACCTATATTATTTGAAGCA
Organism: Ailuropoda melanoleuca; assembly: GCF_002007445.2. Taxonomy (NCBI): domain Eukaryota; kingdom Metazoa; phylum Chordata; class Mammalia; order Carnivora; family Ursidae; genus Ailuropoda; species Ailuropoda melanoleuca. Next base: position 33,471,986 of record NC_048220.1, read on the forward strand.
AATCGCAGACATTTTAATGTTTTTTCTGTAAATATAGAATATATATTTTACATTTTATATATTTTTAAGTAGCAAATACAATCAAATCATAACTCAAGCATTATCTCATTCTCACCCTGATCTGGCCACAGAGTTCTCATTCCCAAGGCCAATTTAATGTTATTAATTTCTTGTGTATCTTTCCAAACATAGTGTATGTATATGTACATAAACAGATATGTAGGCTCCCCTATTTTCTTTTCTACATAAATGCTAATACACTCTTCACACTCTTCTGCATGTTTTTTCAACTTAGTGGTATTTTATGGCAGTTATTCTATATTCATACATTAGGGCTTCCTTAATACCTTTTTCAGGTTTCTTAGTATTCTGTATGTAGAAAAATATGTTTAACTTAATTCTTTATTAATGTGCTTTTGGGGTGTTTCTAATATTTTGTTTTTATAAACAGTGCTGCAGTGAATAACCTAGTAAATAATGCCCACTTGAATATTTTATTTTTTTAAATTTTAAGTAATCTCTACAGCCAGTGTGGGGCTTAAACTTAAAACCCCAAGAGTTGGTGGTGCCTTCTCCACCAGCTGAGCTAGTCAGGCTCCCTTTCCCACTCAAATATTTTATTTTATTTATTTTTTAAAGGTGGAGGGGCAGAGGGAGATGGGCGTGGAGCTTGACGTGGGGCTCGATCTCACAACCTTGAGATTATGACTGGAGCTGAAATCAAGAGTAGGATGCTTGGGGCTCCTGAGTGGTGCAGTCGGTTAAGTGCCCGACTCTTGGTTTCAGCTCGGTCATCATCTCAGGGTTGTGGGATCGAGCCCCGCTTCAGGCTTCGTGCTCAGTGTGGAGTCTGCTTGGGATTCTCTCTCCCTCTCCCTCTTGCCTCTGTGTGTGCTCTCTTTCTCTCAAATAAATAATTAATTAACTCTTAAAAAAAAAGTCAGACGCTTAACTGACAGTGCCACCCAGCCAAGCCCCCACTTGAATATTTTAAACTAAAGTTTCATATTACAGATATAGCAAGAATATAGAATTTATTTTTTTTTAAAGATTTTATTTATTTATTCGACAGAGATAGAGACAGCCAGCGAGAAAGGGAACACAAGCAGGGGGAGTGGGAGAGGAAGAAGCAGGCTCACAGCAGAAGAGCCTGACGTGGGGCTCTATCCCATAACGCCGGGATCATGCCCTGAACCGAAGACAGACGCTTAACCGCTGTGCCACCCGGGCGCCCCAAGAATATAGAATTTAGAATAATACCATGAAAATAGATAATTGAAATTAGATTGTCCAGATAAGTCCCTTACTCCCATAACCTGCCTTTGCTGAAATGAATCTGAATTTTTTTTTTAATTTCCTTAAAGTAATCTCTTTGACCAATGTAGGACTTAAACTCATGACCCCAAGATTAAGAGTCACATGTTCTACTTACTGAGCCAGCCAGGCACCCTGAATCTGAATTTTTATTATGAAAATGTAATAGCAAATTGGTTCATCTAATAGTGGCTAGTAGCCTGTTTTGGACCCTGTTACATGCTACCTCAACAAAGCACAGTCTCAGAAAGTTGAGAGTACATCCATCTATCCTTAACCTCAGGGATATGTGATGATTAACAGAATAAGAAGGCTTTTAAATTCCTTGGAGAAAAATTACTTTGTAAATCAGATCGGTAGGCTTTTCAGGGTTGTTTTGTTTTCTGAACTCTAAGATCATAATAAGGTTCTTCTTATATTCTTACAGAAAGAGGATTTTGTGTACTTGGTGACCTTTGTCAGTTTGATCATGGAAATGATCCCCTGGTTGTTGATGAAGTTGCTTTGCCAAGCATGATTCCTTTCCCTCCACCTCCTCCTGGGCTTCCTCCTCCACCACCTCCTGGAATGTTAATGCCTCCGATGCCAGGCCCAGGCCCAGGCCCTGGCCCAGGTCCAGGCCCAGGCCCAGGTCCAGGTCCAGGTCCAGGCCACAGTATGAGACTTCCTGTTCCCCAGGGACATGGCCAACCTCCACCTTCTGTTGTGCTTCCCATACCAAGTAAGTACATGTTCATTAAATATTTTGTTCTTTAGCAAAGAATTGTATTTAGAAGAACCTACCTCTTCACTAACTTGATACTAGATTTAAAGTTTTTGAAAGATAAATTAATAAGAGAATTTAGAATATATTCCTGTAATTAAAACATTATTCTTTATTCTATCCATTATTGTATTATATTATTTTTAGTACTTTCAAAAAATTTGGGTGTCAAAATCTTGTTAGTTGACAGCATCTTAAGAAATCCTGTTTTGAAGATGCCAGAAAAAAGAACATGCCAGTAGTTTAATGAAATTTTCTAGTCCTTCAAGATAATCTCTTTGAGGGTGCCTGGGTGGCTCACTCAATTAAGCCTCAGACTCTTGATTTTGGCTCAGGTCAGGATCTCAGGATCATGAGACTGAGCCCTGCAGTAGGTTGAACACTCAGTGGGGAGTCTGCTTGAAATTCTGTCTTTGCCCCTCCCCCCCTTCTGCGCTTGTCCCCCAATAAATAAATCTTTTTGTAAGTTCTTCAAGAATATTAAAATAATTTTTAAAGTCTTATTTTGGAAATTTTCAAATATACACAGAAGTAGAATATTAATATATTACCATATGTACTATCATTCAACTTCAGTGATTATCAGTATTCACCTGTTTTTGTCTCTCTCATTTTCTCCAACCTCTCCTTGCCCCCCGCAATGTGTGTGCCTGTGCACACACACACTTCTTTGGGCTTGTTTTTGCTGGAATAAATTCCCAAACTCGTATCATTTCATTAGTACGTGCTTTAGTAGGTATCTCTTTACTGATAAGGACTGTTTATTGTTTATTTTACTCTATTTTTTAGTGAACAGTATGCTCTTATCACATTCACCAAAATTGAATAAGAAGTGTTTTTAAATGATCGTTTAAAAATCCTTAACAGTTGCTACCTTAGTGGAAGAAGACTAAATTTTTTTGTAATTAAAAAAAAAAATTGTGAATAGTTCACATGTGTGCAAAGGTAGAAGAAAATATCTTTTGAAGACATTTAACGTTGTAAGAGATGGCAAATTGTTAATTTTAAAGATGGTTTCCATTCAATTTATTGATCAGTACTTTCTCAGTTTTCTTTTTTTAAACTTTTCAGTTATTTTTTTAAAGATTTTATTTATTAGAGAGAGAGGGCACAAGCCGGGGGAGGGTGCAGAGGGAGAGGGAGAAGCAGACTCCCTGCTGATCAGGGGGCCCCATGTGGGGCCCAGTCCCAGAACCCTGGGATCGTGACCTGAGCCAGAGGCACACACTTAACCAACTGAGCCACCCAGGCGCCCCTAAACTTTTTATTTTTGAAATTATTCTAGACTCACAAGAAGTTGGCAGAAATAGTTTAGCATGAACCCATGTACCTATCACCTAGTATTCCTGCATTAATGTTCTTTATAGAGCATGTTAAAGTTAGTAAAGGTTTGGAGACATTGAATATGTTAGATTTTTTTTTTTTTAGATTTTATTCATTTATTTGAGAGAGAGGGAGAGGCAGAGGGACAGGCAGACTCCCCTCTGGACAGGGAGCCCAAGGTGGGTCAATCCCAGGACCCCGAGATATGACCTGAACCGAAGGCAGACATTTAACTGACTGAGCCACTCAGGCGCCCGATACATAGGTTTAATATTGTCATGTAAATGGTATAATTGTGAAGCTCAACTTGAGATTTTGTTACCCAGATAAAAAAGCTTCTTCATATACAGAAATTCTCAAATAAAAGATGTGTTACGTGGGAATATTTCTGTTTAAAAGTGAAATCCAAGAATGTCATTTTCCCCCAACATTTTGCTTTGAAAAATTTCAAGCAAACTGAAAAGTGGAAATAATTGTACACTGAACACCCATATACTTACCATTTAGGTTCTATGATTAATATTTTATTATATTTCTATTATCATATCTAACTCTTCCATTATTATTTTTGATGCATTTCATAGTATGTTGCAGACATCAGTATATTTAAACATATTCCTAATGTTGTAGAACTTAAGAGTTCTATAGAACTCTGTCATTATTCCTGGGGTGCGTGGGTGGCTCAGTGTTAAGCATCTGACTCTTGATTTTGGCTCAGGTCATGATCTCGGTGCTGGGATGGGGCTCTGCATTGGGCTCCTCGCTCAGCAGGGAGTCTGCTTGACCATTCTTTCTTCCTCTCCCTCTGCCCCTCCCCCTGCCCAAGTTTTCTCTCTTTTTTAAATAAATAAATCTCTTAAAAAAAAAAGAAAGAAAGAAAAAAGGAACTTACCATTATCCCAGAAAGATTGTTCAAGTTCTTCTTAGCCGTTTTTCACTCCTACTCCCCAGAGGTAACTGTCCTGCTTTTTTTTCACCCTAGAATTGTTTTGTCTGTTCTAGAACTAAAATGTCATCTTAATTAATTATGCAACTTACAGTGCCGAAGCCTGCATATATCAAATTCCTTAATTCTGTTCTGTGCCAAAGTAGGTACTTTAATTATGACCGTCCAAATTAGTTTTAGTGTAGTGAGTATTTTTATTAGTTAGGAAAAATTAATGCTCTACCTTTCTATCTCCTCCTCCCCTCCCTCTCTCCTCCCTCTCCTCCCCCTCTTTCTTCTAATTCTTAGGACCACCCATAACACAGTCAAGCTTGATAAACAACCGTGACCAGCCTGGGACAAGTGCAGTGCCCAATCTTGCACCAGTGGGAGCAAGACTACCTCCTCCTTTACCCCAGAACCTCCTTTATACAGTATCAGAACGTAAGTAAATAATTGCTTGACTTAAAATTGCTAGGGTATAGAAAAGCTAAGTTTCAGTGTCATACTTTTAAAAAAATACAATTTTTCTTCTTATGGACTATGTCATATATAAATTATGTTTGTTTTCACGAGGCAATTTGCTGTGTGATTATGCTCTATGGCTGTATTTTAACTTGTGTGCTAATGGAAGAGAAGGATGAGGCCTTCTGCTCTAGAGGAAGTAGCAACATTTAGTATCTTTTTTTTTTTTTTAAAGATTTTATTTATTTGACAGAGACACAGCGAGAGAGGGAACAAGCAGGGGGAGTGGGAGAGGGAGAAGCAGGCTTCCCGCTGAGCAGGGAGCCCGATGCGGGGATCAATCCCAGGACCCTGGGATCATGACCTGAGCCGAAGGCAGATGCTTAATGACTGAGCCACCCAGGCGCCCCGACTAGTATCTTCTGAACGACATTTATTTTGAAGTTTTAATCTCTTCTAAACGAAATTTATTTTGAAGCTTCTGTTCAAAAATTGTTCCTCTGATCGAATTTCTAAAACATAAGGCTTATCTTCTAAGAGTATACAAAAGGTCGGTTAAAATATGCCACTTAATTATTTAACTTGTGTGCTGGAGTGATGATAGAGAGCATCATTTAAACTGTAATATTTAGTGGCTGTGCTATTTATAACATTTATGTTTATAATAATTTGTTTTTAAATCTTGATTCTCTCTGATTTCTTAGGTGTTTTTGTCGTTACTTTTAGTTCATGTAAAGCTTTTTAAAATATTCCTTTCTCCAAAAACGTAAAAATAAGGTAGCTGGTTGTTAAAAATGTCAGATTGTGAGGTTTTTTTTTTTTCTAAGGTTTTATTTATTTATTTGGGAGAGGGAGTAAGAGAGAGGGCATGAGAGGAGGGAGGGTCACGGGGAGAAGCAGACTCCCCACTGAGCAGGGAGCTCCATCCCAGGACACTGGGATCATGACCTGAGCTGAAGGTGGACACTTAACTGACTGAGCTACTCAGGTGCCCCGAGATTTTTTTTTTTTTTTTTTTACAGAGCTATGTAGCTTTATGAATAAATTCGTCTTTTGTGTAGTGTATTTATCATAAACATTTCTTCATCTTTATCATGTCATGGTAAGGCCATTCAGCAATATAATGAAGCCCAGGTTTAAGCCCTGGTCCCATTACTTACTGTCATTGTGATCTTAGACAAGTTACTAAACTTCATTGAATCTCAGTTTTCTCTTCTGTAAAATGGGAATAATAACGTTACTCACCTCAAAAGTGTCTTTGGGAATAAATGCATTAATACATCTATCTAGAATAGAACCTGGCATCTAGTAAGCTAATATAAAGGTTAGTTTTTATAATATTATGGTTACTATTGTCTCCTTAGATTGCATCTTTGCTGAAATCAGACATAATTATCTTCTCTTTAAGAGTCTACTTCCACTATCCCTGTGTTTCTTTATAAATTGAAATAACACGCATCTAATCACTAGAATTGAAACCTTGACATGATTGACTCATTGCTTTATTTACACCTAGTTAATCAAAAAATCCTTTTTCTTTCTCTTTGAAATATCCCTTTCTATTCCTACTGTGGCTTCTGCCCTCATCCACACATGAATCACCTCACATTTGGGTTATTGCTATAATCTTCTTGATTCCATTATGTTTCAGTCCCCCTCAGTCATACCATATAATGCTGTTAAGCTAATTTTCCTGAGAAAACAAATCAGAGCAGCACTTCATGAGAACTCTGCAGTGGACACAATTTCCCCCTAAATTACATATATATGTTTTTTTTTTTTAAGTAGGCTCCTTGCCTAGCGTGGAGCCCAACACAGGGCTTGAGCTCAAGACCGTGAGATCCAGACCTGGGCTGAGATCAAGAGTCTGAAGCTCAGCCACTCGGCCACCCAGGTGCCCCTCCTCCCAGACTATCAATGAACCCCTCCCTGCAGTTTCTTTTAATATCATCTACCCTACCTTTCTTGATAGGGTCTTTTTATCTATACTCCCACACGTATCTTCTCTGGTTAGACCAATTATACCTTGTCTGTGCCCCCATTGTGACTCAACTTTCTTTTCCAGCCTTCATTCCTAGTAATCTCTCTCTGTCTTCTCTTCTTTCAAGGTCTAAATCTTCTAAGTACTTGGGGGGAACATTATTGCTCTGTTGTAAACTCCTACAGGACCAAAAAGCATTTATTACATAATGACATATGATTGTATGTAGGCCTACTGTTAGATTTCTTTTCATGTATGTTAATTTTATGTTCAGCTAAGCTTCAGAACAGAAACCACATCTTAGTATTTCAGTCTTCTAACACTATAGTGTCTTTTTACAGTGCATGATTGTTTTACTGCTTCTCTCATTTTTTAGACAAATTTTAAACGTAAAAATAAAGAAGACAGTATAATGCATTCCCATATACCTATTACTCAGCTTCAACATTTATCAATCTTGTATCATTTATTCTCCCTGGTTCATCTCTTAACATTATTTCTAATGCCTTTGGACTTGTAAGTACAAAAAATGGATTATTTATCTGAGAGTTTGTTGCAGATGGCACATTTTCTTACTGTTAAATTTAGCATTGTGACTCACGATAAAAATTCTATTTTGTTTTTAATTTTTTAAAAAGTCTGGCCAATTACCATTTATTTTAATATTGTTAAATTTAACATCATGACTCACTCTGTAGAAATTCCATTTTGATTTTAATTTATAAAAATCAGGCAATTACCATTTATTTTAGTGACTTAGCTTCATATTCATTAATAGGGCAAATATTTATTGAATGCCTTCTATTGCCAGGCATTGTGCTGCATGCTTGAGAGCCAAGATGAAAAAAGTGAACTTCATGTTACTTGAACATCATTTTTCTCTTTTTAAAGCAAAAATAATTTGTGATATATTAGTAAAGGCCTTTTAAAACCCAAGTTTCAAACTTCTGTTTCAGATGCTGGTGACATTTTTAAGAAAACCTGGGGGAGAAGTACAGTTAGCAACTTTTTATTTGCCACATCAGGGAATTGTATGTGAAAATATCTAGGGTCATTTCAATTCAGAAAATAAATTTTTACATTAAAATACAGGATAAAGAACTATCCTTTTATATTTGGTTTTATGAAATACTAATTACATTTTTTCCCTTTTTTTGTCTCAGACCAGTAAAAGGTGATAACACCCTTTTGGCATTTGTGAATTACTGCTTTAGAGGACAGTCTCATGTATTGCATCAGTGGTTTAAAGAGATTTAGTTGGTTGGCAACTGTTTTGAAAGTTACAGAATTATTTGTATCAGACAATTTAAAACTTTCTACTGTGCAAGCTACTCTCTCTTATTTATTTATTTTAAAAATTTATTTGTTTTAGAGAAAGAGAGCACACACACATGAGTGGGAGGAGGGGCAAAGGGAGAGGGAAAGAACCTCAAGCAGACTCCCTGCTGAGCGTGGAGCCTGATGTGGGGCTTGATCTCACAACCCATGAAATTAGTACCTGAACTGAAATCAAGAGTCAGACGCTTAACCAATTGAGCCACCCAAGAGCCCCTCTCTTCCTTTTTTAAAAGTTAAATTTTGGGGGGCGCCTGGGTGGCACAGCGGTTAAGCGTCTGCCTTCGGCTCAGGGCGTGATCCCGGTGTTATGGGATCGAGCCCCACATCAGGCTCCTCCACTGTGAGCCTGCTTCTTCCTCTCCCACTCCCCCTGCTTGTGTTCCCTCTCTCTCTGGCTGTCTCTATCTCTGTCGAATAAATAAATAAATAAAAATCTTAAAAAATAAATAAAAGTTAAATTTTGATTCTAAAATTTAGAGAAATTTGAAAACGTAGGAGATAGTTTCTGATCTCAGTGTAAGAAACAGTAAAACTTTTTTTTTTGGTGTAATGTAGTTTGTTAGTCATTAATTTTTTTATATTTATACCTTTCTATTCACTTGATTTAAAAAGTTTTTGTTTTTTTTTTTAATTTTGTTCTAGGCAGGTAACTTGAATTTTTCAAATTGTTCAGGTATATTTTCCTCAATAGTATAATTAGTAATTTCCCCCAAAATTAGAACTTCACTTCAAATGAAGTAAAAAACTATGTTTACAATGTATTAGCTTTCAAAGTTTAATAAGTTGGGAAATTTTAAGTTAATGGATATTTTATTGTCAAAATTATTTTTAAAATTCATAACAGAAAATGTTTATAAATGGAATAGAGTGTATCAGATGGCATTTAGTTGTGAAAATTATGTCAGTAGAGACCCGGAATATACAGAGAAAAATGAAATCTGGAGTTTTAGAGGTAAAAATAGGAGTCTGCTCAATGCTAGGTATTGGGAATATACAGATGAGTAAGAAATGATCCTTCAAAGAAACTGAAAATCTAATAGTGGAAAAGAAATGTGTTTTAAAAAAAAAACAGGGGCGCCTGGGTGGCACAGCGGTTAAGCGTCTGCCTTCGGCTCAGGGCGTGATCCCGGCGTTATGGGATCGAGCCCCGCATCAGGCTCCTCTGCTGTGAGCCTGCTTCTTCCTTTCCCACTCCCACTGCTTGTGTTCCCTCTCTCGCTGGCTGTCTCTATCTCTGTCGAATAAATTAAAAAAAAAAAAAAATTAAAAGAAAAAAAACCAAGTACAGTGTATTTTGCGGTTATGACTAGATGAACAGAGTGGCTCAGAAATACAGGTGACAAAGGAACTAATTCTGTCAAAAATCGTCATTTCGGCTGTGGTTATTAATTGTTTTGGAATAGGACAATTGAGTATTAACAGAAGAAAAGAAATTATCCCCACCATATAACTGGGTAGGATATTGGTGGCTCCTGTAATGCTATTTAAAAGGTGATGTCAAATGGATATAGTTTAGAAAAAACTCCAATTTTGTTGTTTCTTGAATTAAAAATGTCACAGATACTCTGAAAAGGACTCAAATAATAGATATAATTGAAATTGTATGGAAAGAGAGCAATATGGTAACACCTATTACAAAATCAACTATTTCCACTGAGGTACTTAAAATATTGTACCATAATTTGAATTAACCAACCCATTGTATACATTTTTGGTTTTCATAGTACCATTTTCAAGTTTATTCCCTTTTTTCCCTTAAATTCAACCTGTTAAGTTTCTTTGAAGAAGGCTAGTAGAAAAATTTTATGATTGCTAAGCTCACTCTAATGAGTGTGTAAAGAAGTAATGGTAGAATATAATATCCTGTATTCAACAGACTGATTTTTAGGTTGAAGGCAGTTGTCAGTCTTCAAATGAATTTATGTAAATTATCTTTATCTTCCTGAAAATATATTTCCTCTTATCAACTGTCTAAAATTACTGAAACACTATACTCCTACTAAACTTGAGATTCCTCGTTTAATTCTGTGGAACATTTTTCAGTGTAGAATCATGGATTTTGATGTCTAGAAAAGTATACCAATATTTGATAGAGTCATTGAATATTGTCTGGGGTTTCTGTCTTCTGTGTTTTACTTTGGTTTGTGACCTATTCATTATCTTACTGCCCATTTCAACATATAGAGTTTCATCCAAAATACTGGTCATTGGGATACTTCTAATAAAGAAGCTTTCATCGTTTCTTTAAGTGATTCTTTATTGAGTTCCTACTATGCATCAGGCACCGTTTAGGCCCTGAAACTTCAGATGATGTGCTAGGGACCTTGGATTCTAATACAGAGATATATGATAAATATGGCCGGTAATTAGAAGGTGTATCTTTTTTGTTTTCTAATTGAGCTTTTAGTTTAAAATTTAAGATTTGTCTCCTGGGAATACTCTTAATGACAAAATCAGGAAATTACAGAGTAAAATTTCAGCTGTGTAAAGACTGTCTTCACCTGACTAAAGTTAACATTAAGAATGTGAAAATTTTGCTCTCAGGCATGTAAAATACATGAAAAACTTAAGATAGGAGCATGAATTGGGGAAGTTTGCAGTTTGGAATTATCTAGTCACTCTCTATGCCAATCAGAGCTAAACTGAATGAATATAAGTTATGACCAGCTCACCTTCACCGTTATTTGATTTGAGAAAAACTTATTTTGGGAAATTTCAAAAACACACAAAAGGAAAGCAAATATTGCAGGAGTCTTTCAGGTACTCACTGGCTTCAGCGCTCCTCAACGTACATGGTTAATCTTGCTTCCTCTGTAACTCACCCCTGACTTGATTATTTTAGAACCACCCCCGAACGTAACATTTCATCAGTAAAATCTTCAGTCTGTATCTCTAAAAGGTAAGGATTAAACACATACTATCACAATACTTCATCACACTCCCAAAATTTTTGTTATTTACCGTTGTCACATATCCAATCAGTATTCATATTTCCAAATAGTATCATAGGTGTCCTTTCCCAGCTGGTTCTTTTGAAGCTGCATCCAAACAAGGTTATATATTACATTTAGAAGATATCTTTCTTAACTCTTTAAATCTTTAATAATTTCCTGTACCTCTTTTTTGGTTTTTCCTTGACATTTATTTAAGAAACACATCATTGTCCTGAAGAATTTTTTTCACATTCTGGACTTGGTATATTGCATCCCTTTGTGTCATTTAACACATTCTTCAGTCCTCTCTATTTCCTGTAAATTTGGGGGCTGCATTTGGAGACTTTAGATTCACATTGGGTTTTTTTTTGGTCATGAATATTTTATTGATATGTTTCCTACTGTAATATTTTGTGATGTACATAATGTCGAGTTTTTTCCTTTGTTATAAATATTGATCAGTGTATATAGGTGTTTCATTTAATTCATCCATTTTAAAAGTTGCTCATGGTTTCAGCAGCCATTTGTGATCACTGCTTAGATCTGTTGTTTCATTAGGGGTTATAAAAGTGTGATTTTTTTTTTTAAAGATTTTATTTATTTATTTATTTGACAGAGATAGAGACAGTCAGCGAGAGAGGGAACACAAGCAGGGGGAGTGGGAGAGGAAGAAGCAGGCTCCTAGCATAGGAGCCTGACGTGGGGCTCGATCCCATGACGCCAGGATCACGCCTTTAGCTGAAGGCAGACACTTAACTGCTGTGCCACCCAGGCGCACCTATAAAAGTGTGATTCTAATGCTTTAATTCCTTCTACGTTTATTGACTGGCATTCTATGAAGTGAAACTCAGTAATGTTAACCATTTGGTTAACTTGAAATGCAGTTTTTATAGGAAAGACAGGATAAGTACTTGATTCCTTTCATTTGTCAGTTTTCAGAAGAATGACCTGCTTTCCTAGGATTTTCCAAAGGGATCATTATGAACGCATGGATTTTTAACATGTTGATATGTTTCACCCCATTACATCCTTTTTGGTGTTCACATTGTTTCTTCTTTGACCATGGGAGACTCTTCATGTTGGCTCCTGCAGATTGTTTTGTTTTTGACACACCTAGTGTTTGATAGTTGTCTTGCTTCTGGAAGCACAAGGTGTGTGTGTGTGTGTGTGTGTGTATGATGGTATGACAGATTCATCTTAATTTTCTGCCCAGACCTAGAGTCAACCTTTTATCTAAGGAAGCTTTTTGTTTTTAAATAGTATTTAGAGATCTCAGTAGGTGTTGAAGAACATCAGGCTTAATTTGAATAAACAGCCTTCTTTCTGCAATTAAATGCATATTCTTTGTCATTCATGTTGAAAGGACATTGTGCAAATTAGCCTTTAACTTTTCAGTTCACTTTGAGACAGTTATTAGTTAATTATACTGGGTACATTGAATGCTGTGTCAAAAACTTAAACCAGTCATGTGGACTAAGAATGCACTTCCCCATTTTTCTCTTTAGTATCCTCCTTCATTCTGCAGAAATTCTGCGCAATAGGTTATTCTTAACAACTATTTTTAGGTTGTTGATGATATGTTAGATTGTTTTTGTAACAACGATTGAAAGAGCCTTTTAAAATGTAAATATTGAAAGAATTGGTGCTAAGCACACAGTTCTGTGGTCTGCTGTACAGTATGATTTGTCACTTGCCCCTTTACTTCGCATATAGGAGAAGAAGGATAGTAAAATTTATTACATCTGTTTCCCTTCTACATTTACTGTGAAATCAGGTAGTTGCTTTGTGGCTTGTTCTGTTAAAGTGTATTAAAAATCTTTTGGAAATTCGTAACTTTTAGGGACATTCATTGGGTATAAAAAAAATTCTGAATTCATTTTATCTTGTGCCACATAGTGAATGTCTGACTTTAGATATAAAGTATTGAGTAGATATTATAAAGGTCTCATAGGGTAGTCAGTAAAGCAGATACTATTAAGTGAGCAGTGAGAGAAAAAAACTGCTCTTTCATACTTCTTTTTAAATCCTGTTCTACCAAATTTAACTTCGTTGTGTCAGACATTGTTCCATTAATAAATGTGAGCACTAAATGTCCTTTCTTTCAAAAAGTGGTTCTTAATATCTGAGGTGATTTCATATGTACAGTGGTTGGTCTGTGTAACTGGGGTTTTGTCCTTTTTTTCTTTGTACTTGTTATCCACGTGCTAAGGAGTAACAAGTTTTCATTATCTTGTTTAGTTTTTTCTTTTGAATATTTCTTATTCTCTGTGAGGGTATGCTTGTGGTGTGTGTGTGTGTTTTAATTTCTTTATTCTTTTTCTCTTAGATGTGGGAGTAGTTTTGTGTGAACCTGAAATTATGTGAGTTTGAGGAGAACAGTTTTTGTTTTTGATGGGTATGACAGTCTTCAAAACTACATGTTTTATTGGATACAAGTCTCTATATGAATAATAGCTCAGGGCACCTTTGTCTGATAGTGTGATATGGTTGACTGCACATTTCACTTCAGATTATGAAAGATGGAGACTATGCAGTCATACTACCTAATTCTTATTCTTTCTTTATAGCTTAGTGCATCCTAACCAGTTCTGTGTCTGTTTCTTGAGTTAGGAAGAATCTCAGTAATAACGTTTCTCGACTGCCATTCCCATTGGTGTACTTTTCTCTGTTCTTGGCTGAAGTCTCAGGAAGTACGGCATTACCTGAGAAGCTTGTGACTCTCATTCCCAGCTGCCCTCCTATTCTTTCCTCTGTAGGACAGCCCATGTACTCTCGTGAACATGGTGCTGCTGCATCTGAGCGACTTCAGTTGGGGACACCGCCTCCTCTGTTGGCAGCTCGTTTGGTGCCACCTCGAAACCTCATGGGATCCTCCATTGGGTACCATACCTCAGTCTCCAGCCCCACCCCTCTGGTCCCAGGTAAGCTTTGCTACAAATGGCCATCCACCTCTCTGATCTTTTTGTACCACAGCCTGCCAGCCTAAGTGGTGGCTGGCATCCTGATCTGCTGTCACAAAGTTCCGTTAAAGCTCTTAGGTAGTTTTCTTTCCTGTTCCTCTGTGTCTTTGATTTGTCCCGAGTGGTTGCAAGATGATGAGGCCTCCTGTGTGGTCTGTTATCTCTGGTGTCCTCTATGTTGAGTTTTAGTGCCTCAGGAACAAAAGTCATGCTAGTTCTTTGAACTAATTTCTAATCCAGTAAATAGGAAGAGGATATCTATTTGAATGTTTTCTAATCATTTATATATTTCAAGAAAAACTAGGTTAATTTTTTTTAAAACGAAACAAAAACATCTGATTTCTTGCTGATCATGGATGATTATGTCTCCCCCCACCCCCCGTCCCATGTATGGACTGGCTGTGTATAATGCAGTGGTATCTTGAAAACTCCCCCTCCTACCTACATGTACATGTTGAAGACCTGTGTGGAGTGCTTTGTGGGCGTCTCATGAGGTTTTTAACATTTCTCACTTTGCCCTTGGATTTTAGTTCATCATAATTGACTTAAGGACTTTTAAGTTTCTAGGGGTTCTGTGTATTCTTGGGAATTATAGAACAAGGTCATTTGATTATGTAACTTCTTTAAAACTTCCTGCAGCTATAGGAGATTTTAACTATAAGAGATCTTCTGTCAAGACTACCAAGTGGTAACTCAAAACTTTTTTTTATAATAATTTGCTGATCATCTACTTTGAATCACAGAACTGATTGGCCGTTAATAAGGATCTGAATGTCTCTTACCTGGTAGCTGAAACTTCACATGAACGCCATAGAGAATTTTTCCACTAAGAAAAGAAAAGGAGATGCAAGGACTTCTGAAGCACAGTGGGGAAAACCAGTGTCTTCACTTAATCTTAACCGTTCTTTGATTTTATGTAGGATGAAGAGGATATATACTGTTTAGAGATGAACACTCAGAATTTCTTTAACACTAACAAAATAGTTATTTAGCATTAGATTTTAGAAATTAAATATTTAGTTTTAGAGAAAACAAAGGGAATGTGATAAAAGTGGCATTGATAAGGTGGTTGGTAGTAAGATCATGATTATGTTTAGACATACAAAATTTATCTTATTTAGGTGTTGGAAATAAAGCATTTGAAATGTTTTATGTATGAAACCAGCTATTATATTTCCATTTTAAAGTGTACATAACTAATAACCAAATTAGTAGATTGATTTCCCCCTAATTAAGTGTACCTGGAAATTGGTGAGACATGGTAATTGAGGAAACTCAACCAGTCCTTTATATATGGTATTCATGTATGTGCATGTTTCTAGGATTAAGCGATTAATATAGAGGATAAAAATGGCTAGGTGAATGAATCTGGGAGTATCTCCATAATTAAGCATGGATCTGTGTATCTGTATTTTGGGACAGGAGCGTTTTCATTTCTTTCACTTCTAACAGGTGTATCTATATACTGTAATTCAGATATATATGTATAGATTGATAAATTTGTTGAAGAGAAAATTCATTTTTTGCAGTTGTTTATTTTATTAATGAGAAATTACTTCTCTCTGATTTGTTATGTGTCTTGTTGTTTTGTTTTCCCCCAGATACGTATGAACCAGATGGTTATAATCCAGAAGCTCCTAGTATTACCAGTTCTGGTAGATCTCAGTACAGACAGTTCTTTTCAAGAACACAGACACAGCGCCCAAACCTGATTGGCCTAACATCTGGAGATATGGATGCAAATCCAAGAGGTGAGACTGCCTCATACTTTCTTTGATGCTATTGTTATACAGGAGTTCAGCATAGCAATTTAGACCTCACTAAAGTTCAGAATTACTTACACATTGTCTTTCTGAAGAGTGCTATATAATTATCAAATAAATGTGTTTGAATAATTGTATCTCCAAATTTTATTTTAAAGCTATAATTAGGATATATTTAAAATAAAAATAATGCTTACATTTTTAATTGCTATTTTTGTAGACCTTTATGTTTTAGCTATTTACTGGGCACTATGTTAGATACTAGGTAAAGAAAGATGAAATGACATGGTCCCTTGCCCTCAAAGAACTGATCATTTAAGGGCCTACTTTGTATCATAAGAGCTGTGCTTCACACTAATAACTGAGAATCTGAAACACTGCAATAAAATTATCATTTGATCTTTTTTGGTATTTGTGATTACAACCATATGTTAGGACCTTTGCAAAGCATAGTTAGAAAACTTTAAGGACTAAATGCAGAAAAATAAGACTAAATGCAAGCATTTACCTTTATTTTTTTATTTTTTTAAAGATTTTATTTATTTATTTATTTGACAGAGAGAAAGACAGCCAGTGAGAGAGGGAACACAAGCAGGGGGAGTGGGAGAGAAGGAAGCAGGCTCCCAGCGGAGGAGCCTGATGCGGGGCCTGATCCCAGGGATCCGGGATCACGCCCTGAGCCAAAGGCAGATGCTTAATGACTGAGCCACCTGGGCGCCCCAAGCATTTACCTTTAATATGGGTTGATGTCCTTCTTTCTCCTCCCCTCAGAAAGGTTGGGCTAGAAAGCTTGATGACGTTCCATTTCTTCTTTCTTACATAGTTTGATTTGTAATATTTAATTTTAATTCGAATGACTGGCCATGGGCCATCCTGACAGTATTTTTCTGATTTAATTACATGGTGTCCATTTTCCTGTTCTTACCTTCTTTCCTGTCTTGCTTTTATTAACTTCTCTTTACTGCCATTAATATCACTGTTACAGACTAACAGTTTTGTGTCAAGAAGAAACCAAATGCTTTTATATGTATTATTATCTCTTGTATTCCTTTCCTGCAACTCCTTGAAAGTGGTACTATTTTTATTCTCTTTTTACAGATAAAGACACTGAGGGTTAGAGAGGTTAAAAGATCTTGCCCAAGGTCACACAGCTATTAATGACAGAACTGGAACTTGAACCCAGGCGTATCTAATTCTGAAGAATGTGCTTTTACCTTCTGTGCTATAATGCATAAATTATTACCAGATTACTTGAAATTTGTGGGAAGATCATATTCTCAGAAATTCATGTTTTCCTTTTGCCACTAGTCTGGTCTTTGTGTGCATTCATGTATAGTAATTCATGGATAATCTCACTCAGAAGTCATGTGGTTTTTGTACAACAGGCTTGGTTTGTCGCGTTGGCAAGTCATTGAAGTTCTAGCTATGTATCTCTTTCCTTTCCTTATAAAACACTTCAGTAAAGAAAAGCACTAAGCAATGTTAAGAGGTCATCAAAAGTATTCTAGGGAAGATATAATGGCATTTCAAATTCTAGAATGCTTTATGCCATCACAATTGTTAATCTGCATTAGCCTTCTAAAAACAAAGGCCATAGCAGGTCAGAGATCATAGTGACTTTGTTCACGAACTTACACATAAGGTCTAATATAATTGTTGGAGCTGTAGCAGCTGCTGAAGAAATACATGTTAAATGAGTGAGCTTGCCTCACAATTTCACTGTCACACAGTGAAATCCCCCGATCAGAATACAAATAATTTTATTATATTTATGGTGCTAAGTTTGATTGCTTGCCTGCAGTGATAATTGTTAGATCTCTCTTTGTAGTGTAATCATTTGTGGAGTGGTACTTTGGCACCACATAAGTATCTAGCCCTACATGTTATTCTTCGCTGCTAGCTTTACTTTTGGTGGAGTTACTAAAGTTAAGGAGAATATTCAGAGTATGTCAGGCATAGATTGGTGTTAACTTACTTTTTTATTCAACACACCTCTTCCCACCCACAGATGAGCCATTGTAAGGTCAGTTAAAGTATTTTAGTCTTAAATGTTGTGAATGAAACATGCCAGTTTATAGTGTTGGCTTTGGATTTTTCTTCCAACGTTTGAGTTTTGAAAATTTTTAAACCTACAAAAAAATCGAAGTACAATAAACATCTAAATACCTTCACTTTGGTTCACCATTTGTTACTGTGTTTGTCACCTTTGGGTGTGAGTGCTTGCTTGTATACATACACAGTCTTCTCTTCCTCCTTTCTTCCCTTCTCCCTTCACATTTTTTTTTCTTGAACTACTTGAAAGTGTGTTGTAGGGATTGTGCACTTCAGATCCTTTATTTGACATTCAGGAATAAGGTGTAGTCACATATAAGCACCATATCTTTGCTGCACATAAGAAAATTATAATTCCGTAATAATATCCTATCTAGGTGAACTTTTTATTGAATCACATCAGAATACAAATAATTTCACAATATTTATGGTGCTAAGTTTGATTGCCTGCAGTGATAATTGTTAGATCTCTCCTTTGTAGTGTAATCACTTGTGGAGTGGTACTTCGGCACCACATAAGTATCTTGTTTGGGCACCTGGCTGGCTCAGTGGGCTAAGCATCTGCCTTCAGCTCAGGTCATGATCCCAGGGTCCCAGGATTGAGCCCCACATAGGGTTCCCTGCTCACCCAGGTGGCCCAGAGCCTGCTTCTCCCTCTCCTCTCCCCCTCCCCACAGCTCCCCCCCCTTCGGTGCTGTACGCGTGCTCTCTTTCTCTCAAATAAATAAAATCTTTAAAAAAAATTTTCTCTAAAAAAAAAATCTTGTTCTGTAACAGTCTTTCATTGATTTATTTTTTTGCATCCTGAGGATTCTTGCCTGAATTAGTTATTACATTGGAGTTGCCTATGACTTTTTAAACTTGGATGTTGTATTTTTTAAAAAAGGAGAAAAAGGCAGTTGATAATTTTTTCTTGCTGTTAAGCATTTCTGAAAAGGGATGGTAGTTTGGTGCTATTCACTGTGCTTTTTTAGCTTTTAGGCTAAATATTTTAATCATTTGAAATTCCCCAAGGACCATGCATTGTTAGTAATGTTAATTTTTGTTTTCAACAGCTGCTAACATTGTCATCCAGACTGAACCACCAGTTCCTGTTTCAATTAATAGCAACATAACCAGAGTAGTTCTTGAACCAGATAGCCGAAAAAGAGCTATAAGTGGTTTGGAAGGGCCACTCACAAAGAAACCTTGGCTGGGAAAGTAAGATAATTTGCTACTTAGTAACATCTAATTGGTGTTTTTGTTATTGTTGTGTGCATTAGTTAATTTGTAAAATTAAGAGTTGTCATTAATCAATGATTTTCAAACTATGTGTCTCAAAGTTAGGGTTCCCAGAGGCATCATTAGAACATCTTAAAAATGGAAGAGCTAACAGAATATTAATAATAGATATTAATAATTTGTATTTACTATATCTAGGCCTAGCCCAGTATTAAGAATTATTGAGACACTGGAAATGAGTAGTAAAGAGGAAAAACTCAACGTACTTTTGCCAAAGTTGGAAAACATGCCATTAAAAAAAAAGATCTTCATTCCTTGCTTTAAAGTTAGATTCCTTGGTAATTGTTGTGGATCTTTTACCATATGATTTTTTATCTCATTTGGGTCTTTTTCGTTTTGTCATCTTTTGCCATTCAGTCTTCTTTCTTTCTACAAGGAAGATGTGAAAATGATTTAGTAATTTCTGAAGAATGTTAAGTATATTTCTCAAGAATGTAAGAATGTCTTACAGATGATGCTTTAATACATATAAACTTAAATTATTTGTTGATCTTTCTCGTGGCTAGGTGTAAGGTGGGGGAATTAATCAAGATCTATTAATATTCTTTTCAGGCAAGGGAATAACAGTCAGAATAAACCAGGATTCTTGAGAAAGAATCAGTATACAAACACCAAATTAGAAGTCAAGAAAATCCCTCAGGAATTGAACAATATTACCAAGCTCAACGAACACTTCAGCAAATTTGGAACTATTGTAAACATCCAGGTAAATGTGGCTAGGTTGGTGACAGAATTAATGTGGTTTTATGCATCTTTGAAAATACTCTTACCAGTTCACTTTGCTTAAATGAGCCAGTAATTACTCTCATTATCTCTGCTAAGTGTTTTAAGCTCCACTATATAGCTCGATACACAATTTTATGATGAAATTGTTAAGCTGAATTTGTTTTTTTAAATGCATTTGTTTCTTATCCACAACTTCTTCTTGAAAGACACACAGGCTAGTTAGTGTATTTTTGTTCATAGTGTTATCTCTGGACAAATGACTTTTTAATCTGTTTTAGTATTCTAACTAGATAGGTGAGATTTTTGGTAATTTCTAAGATTGTAATTTTGTTTACTGAATGACTCTTATATTGCAGTGAAATAGTAATTGGTTATGGATGGTTCTAATCTTGAGAATTCTAGGCAGTGTAACATGTTATCTAATATTTCATAAATTGTATTCTGCTGTCTCCAATTTACGAATTTGTGATTGAGTGTTATGCTGTAATGGAGAGTACTTGGAAGGCCTCATTAATTTGCAGTTTCACTTAGTCACCCCTCATGGTTAGTGTTGTCATCAAACCAAATGTGATTTATATAACTGAGTTTAAGAAAGTAGTATTAGGAAATTTGATATTTCAAAGAACTCAGAGAAATCTTTTTGAAAGATTTTTTTTTGAGAAATTTTTAAGCAGTTTTTTTGTCCCTGAATGTAGTACATGTTTAATTTTATAGATGATTGGAAGTACATTAAACAAAAGTGAAAAAACAAATCACCTGAATCTCACTACTCTGCAATAAGTTACTAATATTTTAATGAAAAGACATACTATATTTGTTTATATGGAAGAACACACATATGCACATATACACATGTTCTCCTTTTAAAAGTGCTTTACACACTTCAAGAATACAAAGTCATACCAAATATCTCTGACTGCCTTTTTTCTCTTAAGATGTTTCCTAGGTCATTATTGTTTACCGCATTTAGAAAAAATAAGATGGCTTAATGTAGTTTGGTCAGTGAGTCTCGTCCGATTTCCATAACACATACCGTAGACTGGGTGGCTTAAACAATAAGAACTTATTTTGGGGGAAGTCCAAAATCAAGGTGCTAGTAGCCAAGTTGGTTCCTGATGAGGATTCTCTTTCTGCTTTGCCGATCGCCACTTTCTTGCTGTCCTCGAGTTGTGGAAGGGGAGAGAGATCTCTTCCTCTTTCTATAAGGCCTCCAGTACCATCTGATCAGGCCCCCGCCTTAATGACCTCATTTAACTTTAATTACTTTCTAAAAGCCCTGTCTCCAAATGTCAGCTGGGGGTTAGGATTTCAACATAAAAATTTGGGAGGGAGGTCATAAATCAGTCCCTAACAATAGGCCATAATTTATTTACTGTTCTTTGTTGTTGGGAATTTCTATTGTATTATTGCTTTATATAAAAACAATGCTGTGGTGAGCTTCCTTGTCATTGAACCTTCATTATTTTTTTATGATGCATTGCTGAATTAAAGGGAATTTTAAGACTTTTTATTTGAGCTGCCAAATTGTTCTCCAAAAGGGTTGTGCCAGGTGATACTCCCAAATGCACTGTATGAATCCTCATCAACACTGTAATATGGATCCATTAAAATTTTTTAGTCAGTTTCGTAAGTGAAAAATTACACTTGTTTTAATTTGCTTTTTTAAAATACGTTTTTTATATAGATCTTTTGCAGGTTTTATTTTTGGATGTGCCTGTTGTCTTTGCCCATTTTTTATGAAGGCATTTCCAATAGTGCTTTTCTAAGCCACTGCTTGTCATATGTTTGTTTTTTTTTTTTAAAGATTTTATTTATTTATGTGACAGAGATAGACAGCCAGCGAGAGAGGGAACACAGCAGGGGAGTGGGAGAGGAAGAAGCAGGCTCATAGCAGAGGAGCCTGATGTGGGGGCTCGATCCCATAACGCCGGGATCACGCCCTGAGCCGAAGGCAGACGCTTAACCGCTGTGCCACCCAGGCGCCCCTTGTCATATGTATTAAAAACAGTTTTTCCATTCATCATTCAGTTTAGGGCATATTTGGATTGACAGATTTTAAAATTTTATGTGGTAGAGTCTACTGTTCTTTGTCTTTATGGATCCTACTTTTATAGGTATGCATAAAAAGGTTTTCCAAACACTCAAATTATACAGATGTCCACCTTTTTTTCTTCTGTGTATTTATCAGGTGTTTTGTTTATTATTGTAAAATAGTTTCTTTTTCTGGATTTTATTTGAATGTAAGATATCTGGGAGGGATCTAACAACTTTTCCCCAAGTGGTTAGGTAACATTACTAGGATTATTTATTGAATTATCTAATATTCTTTTATATATCATTTTAGAAAATATGCATATTATCTTTTAGAGGGATGGAGAACTTTATTTACAAAGCATTCAGAATGGATTTCAGCAGGCTTTTCTCTACTTTTGAATTATTGACTTCTTCAGTAATTTATTTGCATTTACCTATTTGTTAATTTCTGTGGATTTTTTTGTTGATGCTTTTGTTTTTTCTTACAGGTTGCTTTTAAGGGAGATCCGGAAGCAGCACTCATCCAGTATCTTACCAATGAGGAGGCCAGGAAAGCCATTTCCAGCACTGAAGCAGTTCTAAACAACCGATTCATTCGAGTTCTGTGGCATAGAGAAAACAACGAGCAGCCAGCACTACAGTCTCCAACACAGCTACTCCTGCAGCAGCAGCAAACACTTAGTCACCTGTCACAACAGCACCATCATCTGCCACAGCACCTTCATCAGCAGCAGGTGCTGGTGGCCCAGTCTCCTCCCTCTACAGTACATGGGGGTATCCAGAAGGTAATCCACTGGTTCACAGAGGATGAGAGGTCCTCTAGTCCCATCCTCTATCTAGATCATTGTTTCTCAGTTTGGGTCCTTAGGTGATTTATGTTAAAGCCACTCAGTTTTATCTGCAGACAGTAGCATCTCTTCTCCTGAGAACTTACCAGACATGCAGTTTCTTGGACCTCACCCCACCTTACTCAGTCAGAATCACTGTGGTAGGGGCCTCAGCAAGCTCTCTGGATGATTCTAATGAACCGTAAAGTTGGACAAGTGCTGTTCTTCTATTGGAATTAATTACCTGGGTACAAATTCCTGGGCCTTATCTGCCCTAACTTATAGAGTCAGTCTCTAGAATATGAGACCCATAAATCTACATGTTTAAAGAAATACCCTTAGTGATTCTTCTCAACAGTAAAATGTAGTAACTGTCCACTACCAGACAACTCTGAATCTAGAACTTTTGCTTTGTTTTATGTTAGAATCAGTCATCCTTTTACCCACTCTTCTGTCTTAATTTTTCCATGTAGAAAACTCTTTTAAAAAGCTCTTAAAACTTTTAAAACTGAAATGTAAGCTCCAAGAAAATTGGGATTTTGTCTATTTTATTCATCCTGTTTTCCATGCCTAAAACAAGGCCTGGCATGTATTGCTTGTAATACACTTGAATGAATAGATGAAGGAAGGAAAGAACAAACTACCATGCACTAGAGCCATTCCAATATTGATGATAGTGATAACCTTTTCCTGGGTGTTCTCTTGTTTCAGTTAAATGCATTCAGATTTTTATAAAGGATTTCTTACCGTACATAGTCTTAAGTCCAGTCATCATCCTTTTTATTTGCACCTAAGCCTGAATTTCTTTTGTCTATGTCCCACTTCATGTTAGAACCCAAAGGCAAATGCTTCCTCTGGATGTTGACCAGGTGGTGTATAAAAGTGATACTGTCGGGGCGCCTGGGTAGCGCAGTCGTTAAGCGTCTGCCTTTGGCTCAGGGCGTGATCCCGACATTCCGGGATCGAGTCCCACATCAGGCTCCTCCACTGGGAGCCTGCTTCTTCCTCTCCCTCTCCCCTGCTGTGTTCCCTCTCTTGCTGGCTGTCTCTCTGTCACATAAATAAATAAAATCTTTAAAAAAAAAAAAAAGTGATTCTATCACCTTTGTGATCTATTAGACCCTGTTCTGTTATTGTTATAAGCTACCCTCAGTTAAAATCCCCAAATCCCTTAAAGGGAACATTTAAAAAATTATTAGAAATTTTTATCTGTATGAGTATATATAACATATAAGCATGCATATTTATCTGTATGAGCGTATATACATATATACATGCACCAAGCTACTATTATTGATGTAGGCTACCATCAGTTAAAACCCCCAAATCCCTTAAAGGGAACATTTAAAAAATTATTAGAAATTTTTATCTGTATGAGCATATATGTATGCATTTTGTTATGACATTTTTCAGACATCCATAGAAGTATGGATAATAGCAATCATTTATATATCTGCCACTTAAAAATAAAACCTTACAGATAATTGAAGCATCCTCCTTTCTCATTTCTTTATTTTATTCCCCATGGTAATCAGCCCCCTGAATTTGTATCATTCTTGGGAACTTTAAAAACTTTTACCACGTATGTGTTTATTTTGTGTGTGCAGATGATGAGTAAACCACAGACATCGGGCGCCTATGTTCTTAACAAAGTTCCTGTTAAACATCGTCTTGGACATGCAAGTGGTAACCAGAGTGATGCATCACACTTACTGAATCAGTCAGGTGGTGCTGGAGAGGATTGCCAGGTACGTATTTCTATGATCCTCAGATATATTTAAAGCTGGTCAGTGACACAGAGAAATTAAGAAATTGACTTTCATCCAAATTTGTAATGTCTTGTTTCTTCAATCAAGGTAAATGTGAGAGCTAACCTAAGTGTGGCAGGTATACTTCTCTAATTTCCATGATTCTGCCAGAAATAAGCTAGTTAAATTTTTTTTCCTATTCAAAGTGAAGTAGGAATTTGAGAATTTTAGCCGTTTGTTAACAGATGTCTTTCTTAGTCCATTTCTTTTGTTCTTTAAGTAAGAACATAATGAAGAAAATTCTGTCGTAATCAGAAGTCAAACTTTGGAATATATTAAGTAGTTTCTTTGCTTTTAGGAATATATCCGTACAGTGACTTTCCACAATGGTGATTATTTCAAAGAAGACCTGAAAATTTCTGAAAAAGAGCAAGGGGAGACTAGACCTATTAGACATTAAAAAATACTATGAAATCTGTATAACCATACTGGCACATGGATAGACCAATGGAACAGAATAAAAGATGAGAAATAGACTCACTTGAAAATAGGAATTTTTAGATGTCAAAACAGTATCTTAGGTCAATGGGGAAAGTATGGACTTTTTGGTAAATGGTGTTTGGGTAACTGGATAGCCAAATAGAAAATATAAAATTAGATCCATTTTAGGGGCGCCTGGGTGGCACAGCGGTTAAGCGTCTGCCTTCGGCTCAGGGCGTGATCCCTGCATTATAGGATCGAGCCCCACATCAGGCTCCTCCGCTATGAGCCTGCTGCTTCCTCTCCCACTCCCCCTGCTTGTGTTCCCTCTCTCGCTGGCTGTCTATCTCTGTCAAATAAATAAATAAAATCTTTAAAAAAAAAATTAGATCCATTTTAAAAATTACATAAACTAGGATAATTTCTGAAAAGATCTGAGATTTAGATGCCAATGGAAATGCTAAATGGTACAACCCCCATGAAAGCAAATTTGGCAGTGTCTGGCAAAATTATGTATGCATTTTTTCTAAACCAGTAATAATCCTCCTCAGAATGTATGCCAAAAGTACATTTGTTAAACTATGAAAAAATATACATACTAGGCTACTAATTGTAGACTCTTTATAATAGCAAAAGACTGGAAACAACCCAGATGTCCATCTGTAGGGGACTAGTTACTTAAAATGTGGTAGTACATTCATAGAACAGTGTATGTGCAACTTTACAATGGAATGAGTAGTATCTTCATATGAACCATGTAGTTATCATCAGGATATATTAGGTAAAAAAGTAAAATGGAACAAAACATAGTCAGCCCTGTTAGTCTAAACAAGTAGGTCCAATGAACACATATAAGTATTTGCTTATTAACAGAAACAAAAATTTCTTAAATTAACTAAAAAATTTTTTTTAATTCCTAAAATTTAAGTCTTGGTGGTTATGGCAAGGATAGAAGAAACTAGACAGCTTTGACTGTGTTTTGTTTTGGAGATTTGTCTTGGAACCATGTAAATGGTGAATGCAGTTATAAAATAAAATGAAAAAAGTCATCTCTAAAAATTAAAAAGAAAAATGAAACAAATGAACTAATGTTTGCATAAAGGTACTTTTAAACTGTTACTTGACTATATATTCTTAGTGAGATAAACCCTGAAGACAAAAAGCAATTTTTAAAAAATATTTATTTGAGAGAGAGAGAGTGTGCCTGAGCATGAGCAAATGGCAAGGAGGGGCAGGGAAAGGGAAAGCGAAACCCAAGCAGACTATGCACTGAGCATGGAGCCTGACTTGGGGCTAATTCCCATGACCCTAGATCACGACCTAAGCAGAAACCAAGAGTTGGACACGTAACCAACTGTACCACCCGGGTGCCCCACAAAAAGCAATTTCAAAAAGTATTTTTCAGCAATCATGTTGTTGCCAGTGTTGGTATTCTGAAACTGGTTTGTGAGCATTGTAGGATAAATCAAATGAAGGATTATATTGTTGTCACTGACAACTGAGATTCTTAGTGTGGTTGAAAAGAAGTGTACAGTAGGTGAGATAAGTAAAAACACTGTAGTCCTGCTTTGAATTGAAAGTATGGTTGATCCTTGAACAACGTGAATGTGAATTGTGCCAGGTCCACCTGAACATGGGTCTTTATTATTTATTTATCTACCTATTTATTTATTTATGGTTTTATTATGGTTTTATTTAAATTCAAGTTAGTTAACATACAGTGTATTATTAATTTCGGGGTAGGATAGTGATTCATCGGTTGCAGTTAACACCCATTGTTTATTACATCAAGCGCCCTTCTTGATGTCCATCACGCTGTTACCCCACCCCTTCACCCACCTCCCCTCCAGCCACCCTCAGTAGTTTAGAGTCTCTTATGATTTACTCCCTCTTTGTTTTTATACTATTTTATTTTTCCTTCCCTTTAGTATTCATCTGTTTTGTTTCTTAAATTCCACATATGAGTAAAATCATATTTGTCTTTCTCTGACTGACTTATTTTGCTTAGCATTATATATTCAAGTTCTTTCCACATTGTTCGAAATGGCAAGATTTCTTTTTTTTTTGGTGGCTGAGTGTGTGTGTGTATACACACAAACACACACACACACACACACACACATCTTTATCCATTCATCCATCAGTGGACATTTGGGCTCTTTTAAACATGGATTTTAAAGAAATTACAGTAAAGAGTGTAAATGTATTTTCTCTTATGATTTTCTAAACATTTTCTATAGCTTATGTTGTAAGAATACAGTATATAACATACAAAATATGTGTTCACTGTTCATGTTATCAGTAAGGCTTCTGGTCAACAGTAGGCTATTAAGTTTTGGGGGAATCAGAAGTTAAATATGTGAATTTTTGACTGTGGGGCAGGGGGTTAGCACCCCTTAACTCCTGAGTTGTTCAAGGATTAACTGTATTGATACAAATTCAGATACCATTTTATCTTAAAAAACAAATAAGCAATAAAAAAATTCTAGAACATTTCTTAATTCTGCTCACTGAAAAGATCTAGAAATAATAGTCTTCCCAAGGGTAATGACCCTCTGCCCCCTCCCAAGCACTCAGAGGAGCCAGGGGTTCTTGAAGAAATGGCTTTCCCCAGATCTGGGGCTGACAGTGTTCCAGATGACCCTAGAATATTTTATCCAGCCAGAAAATGAAGTTGTCAGAGATTTCTAGAGTCCTGTCAAAGAATGAGAAATTGTCATAAAGGTTCTAGATGTACTCACTAAAGGAAATTCTAGGATAGCAGAGCATGTTACCAGGGTATCATAGAATTCTGTGGCGAATACTGCAGGATGAGTAACATGGTTTCTTCAACAAACAATTTGCAAGGAAAAGAAAGCAATGGGAAATGAAATAGTATTAAAGGAGACTTTAAAGAGATATAACCAGTTGCAGTAGATGGACCTTAATAGATCCCATTCAAATGGGAAAAAATGTTTAGAAATTTATAATACAGTCTTAGGATGTGAATATCTAATCACATCTATCTTTTAAGTGTGATGATGGTATTGTGGTTATGTTTAAAAGGGGGGTCCTTACCTTTTAAAGATACAACTGAAATATTTACTGATAAAACAACATGATATGAATATGGAGTTGGGGATTTAAGTAAAACAAGATTATAGTAGTCTCCGCTTATCTGCAGGGGATACTTTCCAAGACCCCCAGTGGGTGCTTGACACCACAAATAGTACCAAACCCTAAATATATATACACTGTGTTTTTTCCTGTATATCCCTACCCAAAATAAAGTTTAATATAATAGGCACAATGAGATGAATAACAATAAAATGGAACAGTTCTAATAATATACTTTAATAAAAGAGAGGTCGCTCTCAAAATATTGTACTGTACTCATCCTTGTTCATGTGATGAAGTGAAATGATAAAATGCCTACATGATAAGGGAAAGTGAGGTGAATGATACAGGCATTGTGACGTAGTGTTAGGCTACTAATGACCTTCTGATGAGTCAGAGGGTCGTCTGTTTCCAGACCACAGTTGACCTCACGTAACTGAAACCATGGAAAGCCAAACTGGATAAGGGGGAACTACTGTGTTTTTTGTCCTGATAATTGTTGGTGCTTGGTGATAGATACATCAGATTGGTAGTACAACTCTTTTGTTTCAAAAATTCCATTATAAAAAGATACCAAAACAAAGACAATTACAGATTTTGGAAGTCAGACAGCCCCGACTAACTTGACCTGCCTCTTACTAGCTGTAGTAGATAACTCAGGAACATTGGTTTCCTTTTCAGTAAGTTGAGTTGCTGTGAGAATTGAAAATTTTCATGTTGGTAAAGCATGGTTACCTTTTCAATAAATTGAGTTTCTACGGGGATTGAAAAGTTTTGTGTTAGTGAAGCAAGGAAGGGGAAGTGTTTAATGCATACTAAGTGCTCAGTAATTTGTAGGTGTTGCCATTTTTAATAAATAATAACATGAATTTCAGCTCTGTAGGGTTCCTACAGTACTTCAGAGACTCTTGTGTAGTTAAAGTAGCTTAATTTTGAGGACAGTTAACTATTGTATGGTTGAGAGAAGTTTTGTATTTGGTTCTGAATATTTAATGATGTTTACACAATTGAATTTTCTGTGAATTTCTCAATTATATTCTGTGTCCTTTATATCATATATTTAATTAAAATATAAAAGGGGAGTGTATGTTAGGAAAGACTTGTACCAGAGAGATTGTACTGTATCATGTAGTTCTGCTATTCCTTAAGGGAAGACTAACTGGAGAGTGCTCTGTTCAGAAGGGGAAAGGAATCTAAATACCAAACCTGGCACAGTAGAGATGACCACTACTTTGCTCAGATCTGTGAGCTAACTACTTGTCTTATGTTTTATTATAAATTCATGTAGCATTTGATTAAATATAATAAGATTATGATTACAGAGTACCTTAATCCTGTGTTAGGTGATTTGGAGGGAGGGTTTAAGGAAACAGGAGTAATTCTGTGATCAGACGTCTTAATTAGTCTTAACCTAGAAGGAGGGAAAACTAGAAGGAGGCTAAAGCTGTAATGGGTAAAGAAGCTGCAGTCATTCCTGTTAGTCAGGTTAGAGAGATATTTAGTCGTTTTTACTGTTTAGATTATATTCCTCTTTTTTGTGTCTGTTCAGTCATGATTGTGGAGTGATCTTGTTTTTGTCTTGACCCATCCTGGTCCCAAAAGTGGCCTTGTTGGAGGTTGATACTCTGTGAAATTGTTTAACAGGACAGTAAGGCCTCACTCAGAGTAGTTGGCCAGCTCCTATATATAAGGGGCTGCAGTTCTTTTTCTCTCAATTAAAAAAATACAAAGAGAAGAGGAGTAATGTAATTGGATTCCAAAACACAACATTTTTGCTAAAATTAATTTTTGTTTTTATATTTGAGTGACAGTCGAATTTATGTATACATAAAAAACTCTCGTTTTGTAAATGAAGTTTTTAAATGTAAAAAAAATTTTAACTCCTGAAAAAAACCAAATACATGCAGTCTTTCTAAAAATTTACTTGAAAACGGTTCTAAAATTTAATTTAATTATATTTGTGTTTCATAGATATTTTCAGCTCCAGGCCATCCAAAAATGATTTACAGCTCCTCAAACTTAAAGACACCTTCAAAACTTTGTTCAGGGTCTAAATCTCATGATGTTCAAGAAGTTCTTAAAAAGAAGCAGGTAACAGCCTTGGTTCTAATTTCCTTAAAGAGGAAACGACCCATTGAATTCTTAAGTGATTATGTTAACCCATTCGACTAGTTCATGTTGTTATGGAACTACATTAAAATGTTTATTTAGCTGCTTCTTGATGCAGTGTACATTTGGGGGAAAAAAAAAAGATGAACAGACAAAAAACTATTTTGCAGTTGCCTTTCAGCACAAGGAAAGACTTTTTTCCATATAAAAATAAACAACACTGAGTTGTCCTGTTTGTTTTTCCTGCAAGGTAAAGAAGCAGAGAGTTTTATTTCATTATTTCCTCTTTTAATTCCTCTCTTGCTTTGTAAGTTAGACAGTGTTTCACATAAAGTAAAACATTTATGTAGTAATTATTCATATGACTCACTTCTGAGTTTCCTTACCTTTTTAGATTTAAACTTATATAAATGAGTTTTTCAAATAAAATAGATATTTATATGTATTGTCTGAGTATAATTGGAGATTTGATTAACAGAGAGGGGTGAGAGGCAATATTTTCTTGGCAAAAATCCATAGAATTTCTGATTTCTGTTCTCTTATCTTCGTCTCACATTTTTTAAACTTTAAACTTGAAAAATAAGTATTGGATTATTACATTGGAAAGTGAAAACAGCTCTTTTTTTTCATCATAAATATATTCACGTCATTCAAGTGAATATAAATGTCATAGATAGTGTTTAGCATTTTAAATATTTTTTAAAGTATAGTTATAAATATAAACTCTTATACAGAAAATATATTTAAAGGTTTCATCTCTGGTTTCAGCTGTTTTTTGATTAGGAGCAAAATTTTTCTTGTAAAGCATAGGGATGACCCAGAAGAAATGAGTTGGTCTTTTTTCAAATGCATGCAAATGTTGGCAAATTTCATTATCCGTTAGTAATTTTATTTAATCTCTTCATATAGGAAGCAATGAAGCTACAACAAGACATGAGGAAAAAGAGGCAAGAAGTGCTAGAAAAACAAATAGAATGCCAGAAGGTAAGACAAGAGCTCATTATTTGCCTGCTGGAGTTGATGGATACAATGGATTTTACAAAGATACGCTCATAGTAAAGTTTATAAGGGTTATTTATATTAAAATTTACTAAGCGTAGTTTTTCTTTTTTGTAATATAGATGCTAATATCTAAGCTAGAAAAGAACAAAAACATGAAACCAGAAGAGAGGGCAAACATAATGAAGACTTTGAAAGAGCTTGGTGAAAAGATCTCACAATTGAAAGATGAATTAAAAACATCTTCTGCAGTCTCCACACCATCTAAAGTAAAGACAAAAACAGAGGTATCTATTTGCATTTTCCATTCAGCATAGGATTGTTGAACATCTCTTTATGTGCTTGGCTCTTTGAAAGTACATTGGAACCCTTAGGTAGCTAATAGTCTTAATGGGGAGACAATTAGAGTAACTTTTTTTTTTAATGTTTCTATGTATTCTGTGTACTCTCTTTGAAAGAGGTGCTAATACCCTCTTTGAACAAAGATGTGTTTTTTAACTGGATTTTTAATTCCCTTTCCTGAAGATGAAATTGCTAAAGTGATGGCAAAAAAAAGAAAGGTGTATTTTCCTGTTTCATGAATTTTCTAATATTGTAGTACAGTGGAACCATCTTTTAATATACAGAAGGTATCATTGGCTTTATGTAGGTAAAAATGTGGCATTCTGTTGAAAAGATTAATCAGAAATTCTAGATCCACTTAAGTCTAATTTTGTTAATTGCCATTTGTTTCCTTACCCTGGGAGAATACTTGCTGTACACAGTGGTTCCATTATGCCACAGCTCTGAATGAAATTTTAGATTAATTTCTGGCCCTTTGAGAACTCAGAATAATAAATTTATCAGATATATAGAATGCAAATTTTTATGTACAACATTATAATACGTTTGAAATTCTCATTCTCTATTACTGGAGGAATATAAAGTAGTTCATCAAGATTGCTTTGAAAAAAATTTTTATAGAAATGCTCCCCAATTATAGAAGGAACACATACACGTTTTAAAAATTAAAGAGTATGTATGGGGGGGGGAATTCTCTCACAGTCATGCCATCTAAAGACGGATAGTTTGTCCCTCACATCAAAAAAAGAATGGCAATAGTTCAAATCTGAAAGCGATTATGTAGCTATTATTTATGTTTTTACCATTAATGAGTATTTCCTATGTATTTTGTCTGATTGTGTTTCATTTATGACTCTTTATTATTAGAAAACTATTCTCAGCTCCGTCTTCTCAGTTGACTGTTTCCAAGGTCTGATTTTTAGTCCATCTTAAGCAGTAATGCTGCTTATTATTTTTACTAATGTCAGTATACTCTCTGTGTGTTTTTGCACAGTTAACCTTCCCTAAAACACTCAGGTTTATTGCATCCTTTTATTCTCAGTATAATATTCTGAATAAGATCTTAGACGTTATCTAACAAATACTGTTTTTTTAACAAATACATTTTTACTCTTAATTTTTCCAAAGGCTCAGAAAGAACTATTAGATACTGAACTGGACCTTCACAAGAGGCTATCCTCAGGAGAAGACACAACAGAGTTGCGGAAAAAACTCAGTCAGTTACAGGTTGAGGTGAGGTTTAAGAGAAGTTACGCGCTACATTTAACACCTCAAATAATACTTTTTTCTTTCCTCTGTTTTCCAAGGTTAGAGTGACAGTGTATATTATATTCTACTTTTTGTTGTTATTCAGGCTGCACGATTAGGTATTTTACCTGTGGGTCGAGGAAAGACTATGTCCTCTCAAGGTCGAGGAAGAGGCAGAGGCCGTGGAGGAAGAGGAAGGGGCTCACTGAATCACATGGTGGTGGACCACCGCCCCAAAGCACTAACAGTTGGGGGATTCATTGAGGAGGAGAAAGATGAATTACTTCAGCATTTCTCAGTAAGTTTTTAAAGTAGACAGATGCCGACTTTAAAAGGACTGTATTCAGCATTTTCTTGCTGCATTCTGTGTAAGTGTCAAATGTCTTATAGATTAGAATATCAAGTTGTAAAAGGGGTATTAACAAATTCTTATTAATATATTTGAAGGTCAAGAAGCAGCTTATGCTTTGTAATTCCATAACACTCCGCATAAATGCGTTTGTAGTGACAAGTTGTTCCCAAGCAAATATTTGATTTTTTGTTTTTAGGGATATTACATGGTTTACCAGGTGTTTGTAGTCAGTAAGTGAAAATAATCTGGGACGAAGGCAGAATTCAAAGGAAGAATTTATTAGAATAAGAGACATGTATTGTTATATTCTGTATACAGTGGGAAACACTTAGATAAACATGCAAATAGAGATTTGTTACAGGTAACTGTCTTTAATTTGCTCCTTAAACAGAGTATATCCTCTTTCCACTCACTCATTCATTTAATAGAGTGTTACTTGTGCTAGAGTGTTTTCATACATGATCTCATTTAAATAACTATATAAAGTACATGTGAAATTCCATGTGTACAGATGAGAAAACAAAAGTTTAAAGCTTAAGAGTAAACCAGCCAAGATCATACAGTTAGTTAAGCGGCAAAACCAAGATAAAAATGCACACAGTTGACTGTTAACATCTGGAATCCCCACTCCTCAAACAGCTTTTTTGAGAGAAAACATTTTCAGACCTATTTATTTTTATTTTTATATTTTTTATATTTTTAGAGAGTGAGCAGGTGAGCATGAGTTGGGGGGAGGGGTAGAAGGAGAGGGGGAGAGAGAGAGAGAGAGAGAGAATCTCAAGCAGACTCCATGCCCAGTGCACCGCCCTACACAGGGCTCGATCCCACAACCGTGAGATCATGACCTGAGCTGGAATCAAGAGTTGGATGCTCGGGGCGCCTGGGTGGCTCAGTAGTTAAGGGTCTGCCTTCGGGTCAGGGAGTGATCCTAGGGTCCTGGGATCGAGCCCTGCATCAGGCTTCCTGCTCTGCTGGGAGCCTGCATCTTCCTCTTCCACTCCCCCTGCTTGTGTTCCCTCTCTCGCTGGCTGTCTCTCTCTCTCTGTCAAATGAATAAATAAAATCTTAAAAAAAAAAAAAAAAGAGTTGGACGCTCAACGGACTGAGAACTGCCCCCATTTTCAGCCCTATTACATGTTAAAGATGGTGAAGGAAATCTTAAAGAGTGAGACTTCACTGTCTCTTATTAGTATGATGCCCCTTAATCCTTTTTCACCCTGACGTTTAGAAGAATGGTGGGTTGTTAAAGTGTCCAGATTTGAGAGCTGTGTTGGCTGCAGTCTGTTCACTCTTGAGCCAGTTTCTTTGACCAGTCTGACCAATATATACATATTTTTTTGTAAACTGGGAGACTAGCTTTAAAAGTGACTTTTGAGTAAGTATTATGAGCAGCACTACACGTGTGCAGGGTATTCTTGTGGAGGCTGGGTGAATGTTGATTTTCTTTTGATGTTGAGTATATAAAATTAATATTTCCTTGCCAAATAAGTTGGGCATTTAGACCCATTATGAGCTGTGGTGAGGCAGTACTGAAGTAAAGCAGAATTGTTGTAAATTTGAATTTGCAAGAAGTTCTAGTTAAAAAAATGAGGTAATCTTTGTTAGGTGGGAGGCTGCGTGTTGAATCTTGAGGGTCTCTGGAGACGATATGTAGATTTTTAGCCCAGAACTCATGCTTACATGCATCTCTTTCCTTCCCATAAGTAGGATCATTCTAGAGCATATGATAACCAATTTTCATGTACATATATTGGATAAGTCTGAAATATGGCATTTGGTTTGTGGAAAGGGGCATGTCCAGGCATTTGGTTAAGGAGCAAACAAAGCCAATGGAGGTGAGGTAACTTCAAGAAGGAGACATTTCCATCAGTTTTGATGGTGTTTTGTTGTTTTTTTGTTTTAACATGGTGCTATTAGACAGGCTTGAGTACTACAAACACACCCTAGTAATGGATAATTGGGCAGTGCAGTATGCTTTCTTTGAAAGAACTACAGAAATATATATGCCTAGACAGTATTGTAAATAGATTTAGCAAACATAAAGGTAACTCTTCTTTGAGGTATTTTATATCCCACAAAGGCAAAAGTAAAATGGGTATTTTCAGTATTCTTTTACTCTCCTTAATGATTGTGAAAGGATCATGGATGAACCATATCTGTATGAAAAGATGGTAGATGGGTTTTAGTGAAGCTCTTTTGCAGTATGAGGACCTAATTCTGGAATCCTCCAGTTTATTCTTGTATCCAGTAATCTGTAAGAATTTATCATAAGGGAATTACGATTGTATGCAAGTAATAGCTATAAGGATGCTTAGTATAGCACTCTTTGTATTAGTAAAGAGGGAACAATCTAAATTCTCAGTGGCATTTGATATTGAAAGATATTGAAAATACCTTTTTAGGGGGTGCCTGGGTAGCGCGGTTGTTTAGCATCTGCCTTCGGCTCAGGGCGTGATCCCGGCGTTATGGGATTGAGCGCCACATTGGGCTACTCTGCTGGGAGCCTGCTTCTTCCTCTCCCACTCCCCTGCGGTGTTCCCTCTCTCTGGCTGTCTCTCTGTCACATAAATAAATAAAATCTTTAAAAAAAAAAAAAAGAAAATATCTTTTTTAAAGAATAATGACATGACAAACAGAGAAAGACAATTATATGGTNTCTGGCTGTCTCTCTGTCACATAAATAAATAAAATCTTTAAAAAAAAAAAAAAAGAAAATATCTTTTTTAAAGAATAATGACATGACAAACAGAGAAAGACAATTATCATATGGTTTCACTCATTTATGGAACATAAGAAATAGGAAGATCGGTAGGAGAAGGAAGGGAAGAATGAAGGGGGGGTAAACAGAAGGGCGAATGAACCATGAGAGACTGTGGACTCTGAGAAACAAACTGGGGGCTTCAGAGGGGAGGGGGGTGGGGGAATGGGATAGGCTGGTGATGGGTAGTAAGGAGGGCATGTATTGCATGATGCACTGGGTGTTATGCGCAACTAATGAATCATGGAACTTTACATCAGAAACCAGGGATGTACTGTATGGTGACTAACATAATATTATAAAAAAGTATTAAAAATTAAAAAAAGAAGAAAAATGACATGAGAAAATGCTCAGGATTGACTTTTAGGTTAAAAAAAGGTAAGATACAAGATTATACATAAACTTGGAATGAAAGTCTATTAAATTTATATTTCTGGGTTGGCAGAATTAAAGTATTTCATTTTTTTCTTTCTGAGGACCTATTTGCTTTCCAAATTAGTCTTTTTTTTTTTTTTTTTTTTAAGTTTTT
>NC_048220.1:33508516-33520916 GCF_002007445.2 Ailuropoda melanoleuca
CCCAGGCGCCCTAGCCAAATTAGTCTTTTTAACATCACGTTTACGTTTAAGATGAAATATTAATGTGTTTTTTTTTTTAAAGATTTTATTTATTTGAGACAGAGTGCACACAAGCGGGGACAGAGGAAAAGGGAGAAACAGACTTCCTGCTGAGCAGGGAGCTGGTCGCAGGGCTCGATCCCAGGACCCTGAGATCATGACCTGAGCCGAAGGCAGATGCTTAACTGACTGAGCCACCCAGGTGCCCCAATATTAGTATTTTTTTAAAAAAAGATTTTACTCATTTATTTAAGAGAGAGTAAGATAGTGAGCAAGCACAAATGGGGAGGAACAGAGGGAGAGGGAGAAGCAGACTCCCCACTGAGCAGGGAGCCCGATGCAGGGCTGATCCCAGGACCCTGGGATCATGACTTAAGCAGAAGTCAGGTGCCTAACCGACCAAGCCACCCAGGCACCCCATATTAGTGTTTTTGTACTGTATATTTTAAAACCAAATTAGAGGATATGTGTTAATGTTGGTCTTTTAGATCCCAGGTGATTATATAAAACTTATATGTAAATTGAAGTACATACATATTTAAAATACAGAATATATTTAACATACAATGAAAACTATAACATAAAACATGTTATATAAATATTTTATTTTAAAGATTTTATTTATTTATTTGAGAGCACACTTGCATGCACATGGAGAAGGGCAGAGAGAAAGGGAGAGGGAGAGAGAATCTGAAGCGGACTTCTCACTGAGTACGAAAGCCCAACTCAGGGCTTGATCCCATGACTGTGAGTAGTAACCTGAGCTGAAACCAAGAGTCAGACAGTTAACCAACTGAGCCACCCAGGCACCCCTATATATAAATATTTTAATAGCATATATCAGAGATCAGCAGACTTTTTCTATAAAGGACCAGATAATAAATATTTTAGGTTTTTGTGGACTACATACAGTCTCTGTCATGTTTTCTTCCACCTCTTCCTTCGCCTCCTCCTCCCCCTCCTTCCTCTTTTTTACTTTATTTAAAAAAATTTTTTTTAAATTTTTTATTTAAGTAATCTCTACACCCAATATGGAGCTCTAACTCAGGACCCTGAGATCAAGAGTTACATGCTCTTCTACCTGAGCCAGCCAGGTGTTCCTCTTTTCATGTTTTTTAAGATTTTTTTTTTTGAGAGAGAGAACACACGTGGGGGTAGAGGCAGAGGGAGAGGGAGAAGCAGCCTCCCCACTGAGCAGGGTGCCTGATGCTGGGCTAAATCCTAGGACCCTGAGATCACGACCTGAGCCGAAAGCAGATGCTTAACCAACTGAGCCACCCAGGTGCCTCTCTTCTTTTTCACTCTTAATAACCTTTTAAAAACATTAAAACTATTCTTAGTTCACAGGCTATCAAAAACAAGTTGCTGGGCCACATTTGGCCTGATGACTATAGTTTGCAGAGAGATGGTATGTGTTATCTTATTACTTTATATATTAAGTATTTAAGTTAAAAAATATGAAATAGTATTATGTAGCATATAAAATAGAATTTTATGTATTTTAAAGGTACAATCAGTGACTCTGGAAAAAAACTTTAAAAAAAGAGTCCTTATTTATGTGTCTTTCGTTTGACAGATCTGAGGATATTAAAGACCTTTATGAAGAATTCCCTCTAAGTATTTTAATATTAAACTTTAGGTCAGAAGATGAAAATTTTAAGTCATAGAGCCTTGCTTGAGGGCACAGACAGGACAAAAGCTAAGGTACATTCTTTTGCCCCTGATTAAAGAGGTTTGGCGAGTTTCAACAGAAAAATTACTTAAACTAAATGTTTGGAATACTTGAACTGCACTTAGTCATTTTCAAGTAGTATGTATCAATTGCAAGATTTTTGACCTGTGGTAGTGTGTTTTAGCTGTTGCACTCAATGATACAGGGTGGAACTTGATTTTTTTTTTCTTCTTCCTGATTATGAAAGTAATACATGCATCTCAGAATGTGTTTGGCTGCAAGTAAAACATGAATAACTTGGGAAATGTGAACATTTATTTTCTTTCTTTTCAAGAAATCCAGAGGTAGGGAGGTTTTAGGTTTAATTTATTCAGAAACTCAGGCACACAACTTCTTTTCATATTTCTCTTCTAGTATCCTAGTATGTTGGCTTTTGTTCTTAGGCCTTTTTCTTCATGGTATGCCACCAGGATGTCTGCAGCAACCACAAACCTCATGGCCTCTAAAAAGAATGTCCAAAGGCAGAAAACAGTACCTTTCTTATGACATTTTTTAAACTTATGAGATAACCTTCCCAGAAAGTATCCCTGCCTCAACCCTCACCCTCCATGCCCAACATGCACCACTGTCACTCAGCACTCATGCCCTCTTGTGTCTTAGCCAGAATTGTCACTTACCCATTTGTAAGCTAATCCCTGTTGAGGAAATCATTACCGTGATTGAATTAGTCAGTCATAGTTCCATATGCCAGTTAGCTAGTGATAAAAATCAGGATCAGTTAAAATGGAAAGAGATTAAGTAGTTCTTGGTTTGGACAACTAATACAATGTCTTTTTTTTCTTTTTTTACAGTTTTATTTAAATTCCAGTTACTTAACATACAGTGTAATACTAGTTTCGGTGTACAATATGGTGATTCAACACTTCCCAGTGCTCATTCATGACAAGTGTGCTCTTTAATCCTCATCACCTACTTCACCCATACCCCACTGACCTCCCATTTGGTAACCATCACTTTGTTCTCCATAGTTATGATGAGTCTGTCTCTTGGTTTGCTTCTCTCTCCCTTTTTTTCCTTTTCTCATTTGTTTTTTTTTCTTCAGTTCCACATATGAGTGAAGTCATACGGTATTTGTCTTCCTCTAACTTACTTTGCTCAGCACAGTACTCTCTAGTTTTATCCGTTTCGTTGCAAACGGCAAGATTTCATTCTTATAGCTGAATAATACTCCATTGTCTGTGTGTACACACAACACATATTTATATGTTCATCAGTTGGTGGAACTTGGACTGTTCGTATAATTTCGCTGTTGTAAATAATGCTGCTATAAATGTCAAGTGCATGTATCCCTTTGAATTAGTGTTTTTGTATTCCTTGGGTAAATACCCAGTAGTGTGATTGCTGGATTGTAGAGTAGTTGAATTTTCAGGGGGGCAGAGGTGTGGTTATATTTTTAACTTTGTGAGGAACCTCCATACTCTTCTCCACAGTGTACTGCCCTAGTTTACATTTCCACCAACAGTGCAAGAGGCTTCCTCCTTTACCACATCCTTGCCAACACCTGTTTCTTATGTTGTTGATTTTAGCCCTTCTTATGCCATTCTTAGCATCATCCCTGATGATAAGTGATAGTGAGTGTCTTTTCATGTGTCTGTTGGCCATCTGGATATCTTCTTTGGAGAAATGTCTACTTATGTCTTTTGCCCATCTTTTAATTGGATTATTTGTTTTTTGGGGGTTGTTGAATTTTATAAGTTCTTTATGTATGTTGGATACTAACCCTTTATCGGATATGTCATTTGCAAGTATCTTCTCCCATTCTGTAGGTTGCCTTTTAGTTTTGTTAATTGTTTCCTTCGTGCAGAGGCTTTTTATTTTTATGTAGTTCCAGTAGGGTTTTTTGGTTTTGTTTTTGTTTTCTTTTTTGCTGTTATTTCCCTTGCCTCAGGAGACCTATCTAGAAAAACATTGCTACAGCTGATAGCAGAGAAATTGCCTCTGCTCTGTTCTAGGATTCTTATGGTTTCAGGTCTCACATTTAGTTCTTTAATCCATTTTAAGATTATTTTTGTGTTTGGTGAAAGAGAATGGTTCAGTTTCATTCTTTTGCAAGACAGTGTCTTCTGTGATGTTCATTGAAGAAAACTTGGAAAACATTTGGTTCCAGAAAGAAGAAAACAACTTGAAGTACCTTAGATTCTTTTGACAGGAATGTTTAGTTTTCATAAAAGTTTTATGTGTACATCATTTGAAGAGTCAGTGAACTTAATAGAGTTGTTAAACATTCTCCTACTCTATTTCTCCTCATTTTCTATTCTTTAAGGATGTCTTCTTTTAAAGTGTTTAGCTGATTTTTTGGGTGTTTTTTCATTTTTAAATCGATTTTACTGTTACTTCTTGATTTTTAAATTGTAAACATTATGTATTGACATTAATCCTTTTGCTTTTTGGCTCCCCAGTTTTTTGGCTGTGTTATATTCTCTCCTATTTTCTCTTTTCTTATGGATTTATACCTTTAAAAAATACATCACCGTATTATCATTGCATACTGTGGATGTAATGCAGTCTTCTATCTGTAGCCAAAGAGCATTTTGAATCTTAAAGTAAGAGATTTAGAAGTCTGATTTTTTTGTATGCCCAAAAATATTTATTCTTTCAAATTTTTGTGTTCTTACTGGCAAGAACTTCTAATTTGCCTGCTCCTTCATTCCTGGAACTTCATATAAGACAATGGAACACTTTTGTTACAATTACTAAAGACTTCTCACATCTGGTTAGCTTTTCCCTCTAGCCTCTCTAGATAGGGGTTTTTACCCTTTCCCATCTTCCAAGTGTGTGAAAATACATTTGAGAGTTTTACTGTATATGAAAGTGATACCTTATCATTTGACAACTAATATGCCTTTGTGTTTACCAGAACAAAAGTTACCCTTCTCTGTATCATTCAGAGAAACTTTTCTGAATAGCACTTCAGTGATTGCCCTTCCTCAGACCGTGTAAAAAAAACTTTTAGTAATGGTATATTTTTTGTGAGCTACCGATAGTTACTGCCATTTGATGGCTAGTGTGTTTTCCATTTGTTTCAGTGTTATGAACAATGTTAATATTACATTTTACTGGATTTGGCGATTTTGAGTAGAACAGTTTATGTGGGACAGTCCTGCACATGTCAAGACCTTTAGCACTGCTGTTAAACGCCAGAAAGTGCTCTCCAGTCTGTATGACACCCAGAATGCCCCCAGAGTAATGTTAACTGTCTCAGTTGAGAACCCTTTCTTTACATTGGTTAGTAGGAGTGAGATGACTAGATCAAAGACATGCATACTTAAAATTTTGGGACAGCTTGCCAAATAACCCTGCAGGAATGTTGTACTAATTCATACTTGCGGTGACATTGGATAAGGGTACCTATTTGCTTATATCCTCAATAGCTCTTGAGTTTTGTTTTTTCATATTTGCTAGTCAGGTGATTGATGAATGATGACTGCCAGAATTGGCATCAGTTTCTGATCTGGGAAAATGGTTGGGCTAGATAAATTTCTCTCTGAATAGCTTCTGCCTCTAAGGTTCCAATTACCTCTGAGTTAATATGTATAACTTCATTGATGGCATATAATTATTTTCTCATATTCACATATATATTGGTACATATTCTTTTATCTGAATTACCTTATTATATTTTGAGGGGCAGCACGCATGTACAAAGAATAAAAGAAAAGTGCGTGCTGTGAAAAATAAGTTTTCCTTTTATACCCAGTCACTCAGTTTCACTCCCCATAGGCATTTATTGTTTTCTGTTTTCTTAATTACCTTCTTGAAGATATTCTTTCTGTGTATGTGTATTATTTTGTCTCTCTTTAACACAGATGGTGGTAGGTTAAACAGTACTCTCTTGCATGTTCCCTTTTTGTTTAATATGTATTAGCTTGTTAATGGAGATGATGCTATACTAGTGCACGTGGTGTTGCTCTGTTCTTTAATGGCCGCGTGGTATTTCATCGCATTGGTGTACCACACTGGATTTAAACAGTCCTTAGTGATGGACAGCTACCTTCTTCCCTACTATTTCATTATTTAAAGCCATATTATAGGTAATGTGTGTGAGATAGTATATATATATGGGTATAGAAAAATTATGTATTTTAATGGATACGTGACATTTTAGAGGCCAGTTTTAAAGTTGTTAAAGTACTTTTTAATAAAAAAATGAGTACATACAAATAGTTTAAAATATGGTTAATCAGAAGTAAAAATCTCCCCTTTTCTTGATCTCTGCCTACTCTTAAAAGGTAGTCCATATTCTTAGATATCTTTATAGAAGAAAATCATTACTATAAGAATATACACACAAAGTTTCTCACTTGAAAAAATTTAACGGAGTAGACTTATATTATAAATAGCTGTATTTCAGGCCTTGCTTTTTTTTTTTTTTTTTTTTTTAAAGTTTTTNAAGATTTTATTTATTTATTTGACAGAGATACAGCCAGCGAGAGAGGGAACACAAGCAGGGGGAGTGGGAGAGGAAGAAGCAGGCTCCTAGCATAGGAGCCTGATGTGGGGCTCGATCCCAGAACGCTGGGATCATGCCCTGAGCCGAAGGC
Organism: Ailuropoda melanoleuca; assembly: GCF_002007445.2. Taxonomy (NCBI): domain Eukaryota; kingdom Metazoa; phylum Chordata; class Mammalia; order Carnivora; family Ursidae; genus Ailuropoda; species Ailuropoda melanoleuca. The sequence goes on from NC_048220.1 coordinate 33,514,829, forward strand.
AGACGCTTAACAACTGTGCCACCCAGGCGCCCCAGGCCTTGCTTTTTTAACATAAATATCTTAGCTGTTTGTTATTTTCTTAAAATTATAAGGGTAATTCTCAATTTAAAATATTTTACTGAAACAAACTATACCAACTAGAAGCATATATATATAGTTCAGTGATTATCAGAAGATAAACTTGTATATACCTACCCCTCAGGTCAAGAAAAAGAATATTCCCAGCCCCCTTCCAGTTACTGTTTTCTCTCCTTCTTAGAAAAGTGACCATTATCCTCACTTTATGGTAATCACCTCCTTGCTTTTGTTATACAGTTGATCCTCATTATTCATGGATTTTGTATTTGCACATTAACCTACCTAGTAAAATCATTTGTAAGGTCAAAAATCAATATTCAAGATGTTTTTGTGGTCATTTTCAGACTGTGACTGAGCTGTGAAAAATTTGAGTTACCCAATGCACATGTTCCTAGCTCAGTTCAAATAAGGTGATACTCTGCCTTCTTGTTTCAGCTCTCATACTGTAAACAGCTGTCCTTTTTGCAGTCTATTTAGTACCACATTTTTCTCATTTTTGTGCTTTTCATTGGTGATTTCGCTATTTGAAATGCACCCCCAAGTATAGTTCTCAAGTGCTCTGTCCAGAGTTCAAGAAGGCTGTGATGTGCCTTATGGTGAAGATCCGTGTGTTATGTCAGCTTTGTTCAGGCGTGAGTGCTTTTAGCCATGAGTTCAATGTCAGTGAATCAACAGTGTATTTTAAAAAGGTGTCTTTTAATATAAAGCAAGGTTATGTATTGATTAGTTGAAGAAAATGTTTTGACCAGAGGCTTATAGGAACCTAACCCTCTCTTGGCCCTAGGTGCAGTGGTTCGGTAATTGCTAATTCTGTGCTTGCAGTGAACTTCATATTTCTAGTGCAAATAATGAGAACCACCTATAGTTTTATCACCTAAATGTGCATTCCTAGAGATTATAATATTACTCTATTTTAAAAATTTGTATGAAATGGAACCACACAGTCTATATTCTTTTGTGTCTGCTTTTTCCCCTTAACATTATGTTTGTAAGATTCATTTATGTTGTCAAATGTAACGATAGTTTGCCATTTTTATTGCTGTATAATTTTCAGAATAACAGAGTTTATTCTTCAGTTCTCCTGTGGATAGGTGTTTGGGTTATTTTCACTTTATTTTTATAAATACTGTTGACAGAAGTATTCTTCTAGATCCTTTAGTGTATATATGTACAAATTTATGTTGGATATATGTGGAATTGTTGAATGAACTACACCAGTTTCATTAATGTAGATCCCCACCAGTAGTGTGTGAAAATTCTTGACTTGGTATTATTAAAATACATCTTTATTCTAATCACTAATCTTGTTTATTGTTGTAAGTTAGAGTGTGGAAGTTATTCTTAATTCTTGACTGCATACAAATTAAATTTCTAATTCTTCCTTCAGTAGTTTATATGCAGTACATTTAATGCCCTAAAGTTCCTTTCGGAGGACAGAACTGCTATCCTCTTTGGAGGGCAACCTGGTAAATATAGGTTAAAAAATCTCATCATTTCTGTGGTTACAAAAGTAATACATCTTTTTTAAATTTTTCAAATAACAAAGTCTAAGGATCTAATTAATGTACTACATGGTGACTATAGTCGATCACACTGTATTGTATAATTGAGATTTGCTAAGAGAGTAGAACCTAAATATTTTCATCAGAAAAAAGGTGAGTATGTGAGGTGATGAATGTGTTGTTAATGAACTAGACAGGGAGAATCACTCTTTATACGTCCATCGGATCATGATGTTTTACACTTAGAAATAGCCTTCAGTTTTGTCAGTTTTACCTCAGTAATGCTGGAAAGAATTCAGGTAATACTGAAGTGAGCAAAATAGTGAAAAAGTCTCTCTAATTGGGGTGTGTATGTTAAATGAATTAGGGCAAAAGATGTCTACTACACACGTTACCAGATTTTATCTCCAGGTTTATTGAGATCTAATTGACATACAACGTTGTATTAGTTTAAGATATACAACATAATGATTTGATATATGTACCTGTAGTGAAATGATTACTAAAATAAGTGTAGTTCACATCCATCACCTCACATAGTTAGAGTTCCCATTTTCCTTGTGATGAGATCTACTCTCTTAGCATCCACCTGATTTTTAAAAATTGGTAAATGTATATTTGGATGGGGTCAATTTGATACATCATTTTAGTATGTCCCATGAGTTAAAATGTGTGGTATCAGGTTATAAACATGCAGCTCCCCACAGAGATAATAGAATTTTTCCTTAGATCACAGGCTAATTTCTGTGCAAACAGTAACTGGTTATGGATCTGGCTTAACATACACTCTTATATTAAAATTTTTTTAATTTTTAAAAAAGATTTTATTTATTTGACAGAATGAGCACGAGTAGAGGGAGTGGGAGAAGCAGACTACCCGCTCAGCAGGGAGCCCGCCATGGGGCTGGATCCCAGGACCCTGGGATCATGACCTGAGCCAAAGGCAGACACTTAACTGACCTAGCCACCTAGGCACCCCCGCCCCCGCTCTTTTTAAAAGATTTTATTTATTTATTTGACAGAGAACATGCAGTGATCTGAGTGTTCTGTGGAAACGTTTGGCAAATGCTTAATGACATTTATCAGCGTTTTTCCTAGAAAAACTAAAGTGAACCCCCATATTTAAAAGAACCATTTCTATTACGTTTTTCAGGATTGAACTCAGAATTGGGGATATTCTGCAATCTAGCATCATTGATAGAAAAGTTGTAAGAATGACTGAGCTTTCACTTTAGTGATACTTGGGTCCCTATTCTTTTCTCTCTGTTGCTTTTTCTTTAAAATTTTTGCTTTCTCTTAATGAAATTTCTTGGGGAGGAAGAAATTGGGTGGTAGTACTAAGAAATACACTTGAAACAGCAATTTTACCTTGAATTAGGAGAGTAGGTGTTAATTAGCACTTGTTAAATGTGTAGAATGGCTGGGTACTTGCCATTTTTGTATGGCATTTCAGAAGAGGAAGTGGGGATAGCTTTATCAGCTACGGGTGGAGCTGTAAGAGATACTGTGATATCAGTAGGCATTTTAAAAAATTATACTTTTAAGTTTTCAGTCTAATTCTGTCGATTATCAAAGCTAAAGACCAGTAATCGTATTATGACGGTATCTGTTGAAACAGGATCATAGGGGAAGAGAGGAAAAAATAAAACAAGACGAAATCAGTGAGGGAGACAAACCATAGGAGACTCTTAATCATAGGAAACAAACTGAAGGTTGCTGGAGGGGAGAGGCATGGGGGGATGGGGTAACTGGGTGATGGACATTAAAGAGGACATGTGATGTCATGAGCACTGGGTATTATATAAGACTGATGAATCTCACTGATCACTGCCTCTGAAACCAATAATAAATTATATGTTAATTAATTGATTTAAATTTAAAAAAAAGCATGAGGTTAACCAAGTGTGTCATTTGCAAAGCTGTATACTTTGCTATGTACCTTAGTAATTTGTATGTTAGGGTGTATTTTAATTTGTTTTTTGGTTAATGCCTCTTTTTTAAATATTTATAATTATGCTAACAGTAATTTTTGTGCTTTTGGATAGAACACTCATATTTTTCTTATGGACTCCTTAGAGCAATCCTGAAATAGGAACAAATGAAAGAAAGCTAAGATACTTTGATATTAAGCAACTTACAGAGGCTCATTTATGTTCAGTTACTTGCCAGTTAGTGGTAGAGCTGGATCAAGATTTTAATCCTAGCATCTTGTTCAGTAATCTTTTTTTGTCTCTCTCTTTTTTTAAAAGGTTTTATTTATTTATTTATTTTTGAGAGAGAGCGAGTGAGCACAAGTTGGGGAGAGGGGCAGAGGGAGAAGCAGACTCCCTGCTGAGCAGGGAGCCCTATGCGGGACTTGATCCCAGGACCCTGGGAACATGACCTGAGCTGAAGGTAGACACTTAACCAACTGAGTCACCCAGGAGTCCTTGTTCAGTTCTCCTGATGTCAATAAATCCTAAGCAGGGGGAAAAAAAAAAAAAAGATAGTATTTGTTGTTTTCATCATGACTTTTATAAGTGGAGTGACAGTATAATTTATCATCTAAACCAGGACAAATTTTAAAGTTAACATGACATAGATACAAGTCATAACTATCTGGGCAAAATAGTACATGTGGTCCTTTTAATTAAAAGGGACTTCAGGGTTGCTGGGGAGGTGGGTGGGAGGATGGGGGGTACCTGAGTGATGGGTGTTATGGAGGGCACGTGATGTAATGAGCACTTGCAATGGATGAATAACTGAACTCTATATCTGAAACTAATGATAGACTATATGTTCACTAATTGAATTTAAATAAGTTTTAAAAGGGAGGAGGAGATTTCACTTTTTCTAGCTCTTACTGGAGATCGTATAGATCCACTTTAATATTTTCTTCCCCAAGTCATTACACTTTTTAAATAGCGTACAATTTAAATACAAACTTTTGTGTTTTTCTAAAATCTATTTTAGACTGCAAACCAAGGGTCAAAATTCAAAGACCGTCGGCTACAAATATCATGGCACAAGGCCAAGGTGCCTTCTGTATCCACTGAGACCGAGGAAGAAGAAGTCAAGGAGGAGGTAAATCTAACAATTGAAAATAAGCATTCACTTAAATTGTTTCTCAATTAATATTTTTCTTGACATTAAATTAAATTTTAAAATAAATATTGTTCTTTCATGCACGCAGTAACTTAAGACTAGTCTACAAGTTTACTGAAGAATCAGAACAGTTGCAGACATAAAAAGATCTTTAGCTGGGGGATATTTTCTGGCCTAGGAGAGACTGTTCTTTTTTTTTTTCTCTTTTCTCTTTGCATTTATTTGGCTTTATTTGTGCTCTAGAAATTTTTATTCTGGTAAGTGAGGACATGGGTTACATGAACAAATTTAATTTTAGCTGGTTGTTTTAGCTTTTTGTTTATTCATGTTCCATAAGTAATAGATTTGAGTTTCTTGTTTTCCTTCTATGTATGGTTGGTTAAAATGATAGTAAAGATGTGGGAATAAAAGTGAAGAAGTAAGAAAACCCAAGGACTTAACATAGAACTGCTGAATAATGAAACTCTTAAAATACATGAAAAATAATTTTGCTTTTTTACTCCCCATTTCTAATTTGCTTATTAAAATGGACACTTAGCCAGCATTGCAGTTATTCCTAATTCGTTGTAATTTCGCTTTTAAAAGATGTTAGTTAGCATTTATGATTGATCAAGAGTCCTCTGACTATGCGGGTAATTTTAAAAAACAAAAGCATGGGGCGCCTGGGTGGCACAGCGGTTAAGCGTCTGCCTTTGGCTCAGGGCGTGATCCCGGCATTCTGGCATCGAGCCCCACATCGGGCTCCTCCCCTGGGAGCCTGCTTCTTCCTCTCCCACTTCCCCTGCTTGTGTTCCCTCTCTCGCTGGCTGTCTATCTCTGTCAAATAAATAAATAAAAAATCTTAAAAAAAATTAAAAAAAGAAAGAAAAATCTTGGTGTTTTGGGAATGTTTGTAGATATTTCTGCTTTGTGAAAGATTTTAGATTTTTATGTAAGGTTGAGGATGTTGGCGTCATGGGGAAGTTAGTATGTTCTCCATCACAGATAATTGGATATTAAAGGAAAGGTTTAGGAGCTTGGTCATTTATTTTCTTTTTAAATTAATGAATTAATAAATTAATTTTATCAAAACTATTTCATAGATATTTTTATTTCTCTTATTAAACATTCATATATTATTTTCTTTATTTTCCTGATGATATGAGAATGGAAATCTTAAAACTTGCAAAATCAGCAAGGGGGAGGAGAGTATGTATATGGTAAAAAGCTGTTTTGGGTGTTTTTACCCTGAAGGATGTTCTCTGAGTGTGTCAGTTGTAAATCCAGCCTGGGTTTTGTATACTAGTCTGTTTGTCCTTTGGCCTAATAACTTCACATTCTTGTACCACTAAGCAGGTTTTACCCTCTCTTTCTTCAGGAAACAGAGACCTCAGATTTGTTTCTCCATGATGATGATGATGAAGATGAAGATGAGTATGAGTCTC
>NC_048220.1:33521016-33543126 GCF_002007445.2 Ailuropoda melanoleuca
CCATTTTCTTTCTCCTGCCTTCTTATTAATAGCCCTGATTTACCCACTGTTGAGATAAGTGATTCTTTTGGGCCACCAAAAGTCAGTCCCCAATAAAAAGTTTAAACCAGCACCTTGATAAATAAGTGGTGTTTTGATGAGAATAATGGAAGGTTTGCGGGGGGGGAAGAGAGTCACCAGCTTTTCTTTTTTCTTTTTAGAAGCTTCAGTTTAGTTAATAGTTACACAAAAGGGTTAAAAAGTCTCTGAAATTCTTTTCTTAAATTTAAACCATGATGGTGAGGTGACTGGGGCTGGGGTGGGGGCAGGGTTGGGTAGGGGGATGGGGATGCTAGTAATAAATGGGAGTCATAACTTGACTTTGATCAGATGACTTTATATTTTCATAATTTTGTAGCTTGTTGCTATCCATGAACATATGCATCCTTCAATAGGCAGTTTCCTTCACTGTGTGCATTTTTACTGTACACTGTATAGAGTAGAGTACCTGTTAAGTAAAATATATATGTAAATTTATGTCCTTGTGTTCTGAATGTTAGATGGAAAAGCAGAGGAGCAACACTACACTGTATTGACCCCTGGGAAAATAAAATGATTAATGTACATAGGATGTCACTTTTTCAAGGATATACACATCTATGTTTTTATATATGTGTGGTGTGAAAATTTGAAACTTCCTGTTGGCTTCAGAAGGTTCTTGGTGATTACTATATCAAAGATATTGTTTCCTGAGGTAAAAGCTGTTTCTCAAAATAGAAACTGTTCGCTAAGAAACCTAAAACCATCAGGACTCTAGATTTACTTAGCTGTAAGAAGTTAAATCCCACGTTCTGATTATCTTTTCTCTTCCACGTATTTTCCTGGAATGATGTCTCAAACCAGGATCATTTTTAAGTTCATGTAATTTTCCCTTCACAATAATAAGGACTTCCTTTTTCTAGGTTGTGTTATATTTCTGATAACACTGAAGCTAAAATAAGCTCATAAAAGAAGGAAAACCTTACAACGGGGTACCTAGAAGTAAGCAATCTTGCTCCTTCCTCCTCCATCATCTCTAATAAAGTTTTGATGTCTGTGGCTCAGTTGGTATATATTTTGAAAGATTCATTGTGGTGAATATTTTGAGTCCTGACAGTTTAAACGTGATAGAGGGAACAAAGGATTTATATATTTTTTGTACAAAGTTTTTTCTTAAACTGTATAATTTTGTAAATAATTTGTTTGGTTTTTTTGTGTACTAAAACTACCAGCGTATAGATTTCAATAAGAATTGTTGTATTTTTGTATTTGGAAACTGAAAATTACAGTAAATTAATGGAGCTGTAAAAGAAAATTTTCAGTGGACTGACAGTTCAGCAGAATGAGATTCCTTTTCATATGATTTTTTTAACTTCAAAATTGACATTGTATTATAATACTCTCAGTATGGAGAGAGTTGAAGATTTGTTTGACTTTTTAGTTAGTGGGGGAGAGGGTGTTCAAGTAAAGAATAGATGGACACTTTTCAGGAAGATTTGAGGCCCTTTCTATAAAATAGTGTAGTTTTTGATACACAATTAAAATAGGACTAAAATAATTTATAAATGTCCTAAGAATTCTAAAACATTTTTTGACTCTCCAAAATGATTTCAAAATATGGGTTTAAGTATAATATTAGAAAATTTATTTGAGGTTAGCATAAAATAGTTGAATGTGTATATTTTTTTCCTTTAGTATTTTTTTACCCCTACCCTCAAATCCCCAAGCCCCAGAATTTCTCTTAAAAGTGAGTAACTACCACGGCTTGTTTTCCTGGTATCTTCCCTTACGGAAATAGCATACTCCATCTGAGGCAAATTTTGTTCTTTTTAATGAGTGTGACATCTAAGAAGCTGGTAAGCAATATCAGCCACTGGTCTGGCGAGGTTAGCCTGGTTTACTAGTGGATTACTGTCCAGGCTCAACAAGGTAACCCCAGGGAATACAGAATTTCCCTCATTTTCTTCATGTTGTAACATCGGGAAAACATTGTCACCAGCTGAGATGATAAGATTGGGAAACACTCTAGTTAGGTAGGTCCGTGGTGATGGATCATTATTTTAAAAAGAAGAAAAAAATCATGTGAAAAGGAATAGTGGTTCCTCTTGATGTATAGTATGCCTGTATTATAGTTTTTACAAAATTGTGAACTTGTGTAATAGTATAATAGGAGATATTGTTGAATTTCTAACTGTTTATACATTTAAATTCATATATGTAATGTTTGTTTTATCGATTACAATCTGAATTTCTAAGAAGCATGTTGACTTTTGCAATAAAGATGCAATATGGAATGGTTCACAATTGGAAAAAAGAAAAAAAGATAAAAGTATTACAAATTTAAAATAATTTCAAAAATTTATGAACCATTCCAAAAATTCTAACAATCACCAAAAGAGCTGTAATTCTGGCTTGTTCTGGAAAGAAAGAAAATGTGTGTGTATGCTTGTTCGTATGTGAGAATGAATGAGCAGTGGATATGCCTGTGTGTTTCATGTTGGGTTCATGTACATGAGAGAATGCACTCAATATGAATTTGGGTACCGAAGTCCCTGGCTATTAAATATTCAGTGAATTCAAGAAGATGTAATGAACAGGGTGGTCTTAAAAACGAATGAGAAGGGTATTGAAGCGGTAGTTGTGAGTAATCTTGGATAGCCATAATTTTTTAGTCCTGGATGGGTCCTGATATCACAGATACAAAAGCACAATTTTATGAAAACGATTATTTTAATGTTACTCTGAGATTTTTCAGTATGCCTACCAATAAATTGGAAGGGCATTTTCCATAAGTGGAATAGAGAGAAGGGAAAGAACGGCTTGAGGAGACACAGATAGGTCAGCTCTAATTGTGATAAGTATTTGTAAGGAGTAACAGGAGAAGGAAGTGGTATTACACACTAAGGACTCATGGTGATGAGAAGGGGGGAGGTACATCACTCAGGTTTATTTTCTCATTTTAAAAAATGCTTTTCTTATCATTATAAAATTCCCCTTCAAGTGATTAGGCATTGAAGAATTCTTTAAATCTCACCTTTACAGGAAAATATTAAGGAATGGGAACAAATTTCATTTTCATTCTTTTCAAATAAACTTTATCTGTATTTTATGAATTAAGTAAATGGCAAGGTCTGTGTGACCATTTGTTTTGAATAGATGATAATTTAATTAGCGTTATGTTTATAATAAACATTAGTTCTTGGGCGTTTGGAGGGGGCCAAGCATGCCTCTAAACATAGTTATATCTGTTTAATGGTAGCAAAGCAAATATTTTGCTACAGTGGAGCTCTTGTTGACAAAAATTACTGGTTTTATGTGATGTTTTTACTGATTTTGATGTCAGTTCTTCTAAAGCCAAGGATACATTTTGAATCCAAGTCCCCGTGTACTATCTAGTCTGGATCTGATTATGTTATTGTAAACAGGGATGAGTGAATGTCAACGTGTGTGATCATTTTAGATGAGAGAGTCAGGATAGCTTTACACACGTGAATCAACATCGGTAGGGCACGTTTTTCCAAATTTAGTCTCAAATATCTGTGTGAGGGGCTAACAGAAACAACTCTACTGCTTTTGTTTTGTTCTGAATCACCATTTATGCTACCTTGATCTTACTGCCTAGTGATCTCCTTTCTACAAGATCATCTTCTGTTTGGCCTCTTAACCTGATTCTGCATTCGACCTTAGGTTAACTAAACCATCCCAGCATTCTGATATAGGTGACTTGATACAGTTGAAATTAAGGTCAGAATGGTGTTTGGTGATTATTCGCAAGGTATTTGTAGTTGGAGCCTGCTGTTTTCTTGGGCTTCTGCAATTTTGTTTTGTTTTTGATGACCAGTAGTGATTGGTAAGCATGATAAACATTACTGTTAGTTTTTCTTTGTATTTGTTATCTTTCCTTTTATGAAATAGGACCTAGAGAAGAAGGCCCTAATACAATAATACACTAATAGCTTGTTTTCAGTGAAAATCAGCCTGTGTTTTTTACAACACTTCAGTTTTCCAACCACTTCTTAGAGTTCCACTACTTTGGTATAATGATTCATTAGTTCTTAATAGAGCCTATTAAATATAGACTTGATATTTCAAAATTGTTCTTTAGTCAATCCTTTGTTGGGGTATAGAGGTGTGAAAACAAGCCTTTCAGTGACCCTCGCCATGTTTCTGTTGGTTTTCTTAACACTGCTTTGTGAAAACTTCATTAACAGTGGATGTCTGGTTAACAGTTTTCTAAAGTCCTTACAATTCCTTCTCTTAGTCTATCCTCAGCTATTACTGCAAGATAAGGATATATATTCTGATTTTAAATGAAATTAGATCCTAGGGGCTAATACAGACCTTGCTAAATTCATTTGGTTTCTTGAGGATGATTAGGCTTCAAGAATGAGTTTACACACATGTTCGGTTTATGTTTTTGGGTTTAAACACTGCCTATTTATGGAAACATCTGTTCCTCTATAAACTATTGAGTTCTAGTTTCTGAACAAAAGGGTTATTTATTTACTGTAGGATCAAAGTTTTTAACTTAGCCTGTAGGGGGCTCCAGCAGGCTAACTTTAGTTGGCCTTAGAGCAGTGTCCAACAGCAACTCAGAGTGAAAAACCCATTTTGCTTTTTGACCTAGTACACACACACACACACATACACACACGAGAAAAAAGTTTACCAAACAATGTATACGCTTACTATGCAGTATATGCACCTGGTAAGTTTTTTATTCTATTAAAAATTCTTGTCAGGACCCACTATTTGGCCTTCAGAGCTGCAGTTTGGAAAAGAGTAGCCTTTTGAATTGCAGAGTGAATCGCGATTTTTAAACCACTCTCTCCCTTGCTGTCACATCATCACTATTTTGAATATAAAATGATAAAATTTTGTCTTCTGTGTTTTGCTTGGAAAAGTAGTCCATCTGGATTGTGCTGTTGACCATTGGCCTAAAATTAAAGGTGGAAGTGATTTCTATATTGACATTTTATCGATCAGTGGATGCTCGTGAACATGAAGGTGTTTTATAGTTTTCAGTTTTTTTTAAGATTTTAAATATTTATTTTAGAGCGTGTGTGCACGTGCACATGAGCAGGGTGAAGAGGAGAGAATCTCAAGCAGACTCCTTGCTGAGCGCAGAGCCTGACGTGGGGCTCGATCTCACGACCCTGAGATCATGATCTGAGCTGAAACCAAGAGTTGGATACTTAACCACCTGAGCCACCCAGGCACCCAGGTGCCCCTATAGTTTTCAGTGTTTTAAAATAGACAACTGCGAGAGACTTTAAACCTACCTGCAGTTTTAAGTTTTTGTCATTTGTCCAGGAATGGAGTGGAATACTGTTACATTGGTGCTATTTTTACAAAATTCAAGTCACTTTGTAGATATTATTTGTTATTTAAAAAAAAAAAAAGGGACCTGCCCGTGAAGTCCATACAACTGCAACTACTTAGTGGTTGTGAATCAATAAAAATTGTTTGGCTTTGAGTTTTATTTTGCATATGGAGTTTCCCTTAGCTATCAACCTTTCAAAGCAAATCAAGTGTGCTATCTCTGTGAGAGCACTGTATGTATTCCAACATTGTGCCATTGCGTTTTATCCTTTCAAACACATTGTCCTGTAGGTTCCTGACTGGTATTGATAAACCCCTGTATAAAAAAAAAATTACCCATTCCATGCCACTTTTGTTAATTTGGGGCAAGTATGTAATTTGTAGCTTTATGTGCCTGAACTTTTTCAGTTTCTAAAATGTAAAGAGAAAGATTGGGAACGTGTTGATGAGAATGTGGCCATATCTTCAGAAAGCCACAGAGAAAAGCCACCAAGCCTGCAAAGTAACGAAATCCGTACTAATGCAAGTATAAGTTATTTATACATTTATTATTTCTATTCTCTTGTCTCTCTGTACATTCCTTGTGGGATTCCTTAAGCAATAAAGCCTGACTTTCCTATAGTACCAGTGGGAACAAGTAAATGTTTTCAATGAAACTGGTATTTTTAAACTTTTCACTTTTTAAAAATAACTGGCATGTATTGAATGCAGGCTGTGTACCAGATAATGGTTCAGAAGTTTGCCTGTACTCTTGCTTGCAGCTGCCCTTGGAAGAAAATGCTCTAACCTCCTTCTGTTCAGAAGGAACTGTTTGAAAACAGTTTTGGAGAGGTTAAGTGGCTTCCAGCCTTTAGTGGTGGGATCAGGATTTGAACACTGGTCTGACTTCAGAGCTCATAGTCTTAACCTCTTTGCTCTGCTGCTTCTAATAAAATGGAATATTGCAAGTGTGTAGAATGTCGCTGGTCTTTTTTATCAGTGTCTGTCAAACACTGCCATTCTGGCTCTATCTCATCTGCCTTGGATTGGACCCAAGCTCCCTTGGGGAGCAACAACTGTGTTTTTCGGTAGCATATTGGAAACCATAGAGAACACTTTATATATGCTAATTTGTGGGGAAACATTTTAAAGTAATTTTCTATGACCTCCATAATGTACAGCCAGCCAGTTTGATACATTTCACACTAATTTGGCTATATCATAACCTATGTTTATTTTATTTTCAATTTTATCTTAAATATTTTCCCCATGGCAAACTGGATTATGATAATCTTGCAGTATTTCTACCTTGCTTCTTTGTGTTTTTCAATATTTCTGGTGCCGCCTTCCTTTTAACCTTGGCATTGAAAAAATCATGTACATAAATAAGTTTACATGCTTTAATTTAATGATGTTTTCATATACTGAATTTTCTAGGCAGAAAGTGCTGAGAATAGCAGTGTTCGTTTATAGTTATGTTTATGCCATAGATTTTTTTAAAAAAAATATATTCTCAGTGAATAAAACTGATGTTCATGTCATTGTTCTTTTGTTTATAGAGTTATTTGATTTTTTTTTTTACATGTTTGGATTTCTTATTTTAGTAATGTCATTCTAGATCCTTGGGGAATTTCTAATTTTAGCTATTTTGGCAACTGTGAAATGTTTATTGACTACTAATGGTATGGTGGTGATTGTCACCTGCAAAAAAAAAAAAAAAAAAAAAAAAAAAAACAGATGTAAGCACCCTTGGGAGAAAAGGAACTTTTTTTTCCGTTGACAGCCCATGAGGAATCTAGGCATGTTCTACTAGATTCAACAGAAAAAAGATTTTTATTCTTGACAAATTCAGTAGCCATTGGGAATATTTCCAGTATACCGTCTCAGAGAAATGACTGAGACAAAAGACAGTGATTATAACATTCTGCTGGTAACAGTACATGTTTTTAGGTGCTTACCCCCCAAAATTGGATTCTGTCATTAACAAATATTTCACTGTCATTAAATGCTAAAAAATCAGGTGTACTGTTTTTAAAGCATTATCAACATGTTTTGCCTTGAAATATTAAAGATGGGCAAGAATTTTATACACAGAACTTAATTCCTTAGAATTAACTTTTTTTCTTTTTTGAAAATCTACCAATGACTTTAAAACACTTCTCTCCCTGTGATTTATTTAAATCCTAATAAATTATACATTACTGCACTTTAGCCACTCATGTGAACATTATTTGGAGTTATCTCAATAGAATGTTGCTGTGCATTCTCCTGAGGCCCCAAGTATGTCAAAGAAGTTTCATCCACTCTTAGTTTTATACTTTTGGTGACTATTCTTGATAAGTCAGATAAAGCCAAAGAGAAGACTTTAAAGATCGAAGTAAATGATTAAAATCTGCCAGAAGCGAGGACTTACTTATGTAGGGACTCTTTTTACGGCAAGCTTCTGTGCTGAGCCCTTCATAGTTCTGAAAATCTCTTTGTGACTTGTAGGCACCTATCAGTGTCTCAGAAATGGCCGCATCTAGAAATAAAACCCTAACTGATACATTATGACATGTTCAGAAGACTGAACGCTGTCTGTGAAAACAGCACACAGCCTGCTCCCCGTCTCAGGGGGGTAGGGGGGCTGGAGGATTGCGTTTTCGTGCGTTTTGCTGGCAGCGCTTTCATGCTTCCTGGACTTTGGATGGCAGAATTGGAGTCAGGAGATGGTTGCACTTGTTTTTCTTTGTGGCCTACGTGAGTTAGACTCCAAAGAGAATCTGCACACTTGAAACAGGAGAAAAGTACAAGTTTTGATTCAGTTCAGCCTGCTGCCCCAGAAACAGAACCCATTGTGTGTGTGTGTGCCATAAATAGGAAAACATGTTAGATCAGACAGGGTGAAATATTCTGCACACACAAGCCCTGTAATAACTGTTGAGTAAATGACTAGAAGAACCAGGGAAGATAATAACTATCTCTGCTTTTTATTTGATTCATTTTCATTTCATTTCACCACAGTCCATTTTAATGGTGCAAAGAAATTATGATCAACTTGGAAAAAGAATTGTGAAGACTTACTGCTTCCTGATGTATTTTGTATGAATTAGTTTTTTTTTAAATTTGAGTGTTGGTTTCTTTAAAGCATGATAACCTTTTCTGTGTAGTACTTAAAAAAAAAAAAAGATTTTATTTTTAAGTAATCTCTACACCCAACTTGGGGCTCAAATTTATAAGCCCAAGATCCTGAGGTTCATGCTCCCCTCACTGAGCCAGCCAGACGCTCTGTGTGTAGCAGACTTTCTGTCAGTATCCCTTTGTGAAGAGAGGTGGCGGGCAGAACCCCGAGGACTCACAGGTCTGAAGCAGGCAGCTCATCTCCCACAACTGGGGCATTCGTCACCCTACAGAGGCCGAGAGAGCCCCAGCCTTAGGGTCACAATAATCCTGGCTACCGTTTCAGTGTTCCTTATGTGACTCGCTGAGCTGCATGTTTTCAAACGTTCTCATTTAGTCCTTTCAACAACGCTGGAAGGTATACTCTGGTTTTTCTCTTTTTGTACAAGGGAAAAGGGAGCCTTAGATGGACTGTGTCATGCATGGTCTCAAAGCAGAGCCACGACTGAAAGTCACGTTATATCTGACTTCACAGTAAGGCTTTTAACCGTTGTTTGATACTGTGTTTGTTCACGTCCCTCTCCTGCAAGCTTGGATTAATTAGCCTTAATTGCTCAACTTACATAAAATGGGCATTTTAATATCAGTACCCATTTAATGTTCACAGGATTGCAATAAGCATTAAATGAGATAAAACCTCTGAAAGTACTTTGTGAAACATAAACCACTATTAGCACATCTTCTAAGCTTCATCAAATTGTCCAAATGGAGTTATATTCAAACACCATTGAATTTCCTACTTTGGCTATTAAATCTTAGGGAATTACTTAAATGTGTTTAGCAATGTTGGAGACAAGGGAATACTTTATACCCGAGTTTGCACTTTTATGTTTCCATAATATGTCACATTAATCAACTAGATAAAGACAACTGGACAGGTAATGACATTTTCTCATGACATAACAGTTGTAAATGCACATTACCCGTAGCCTGAGCTGAGTTAAATACCGTCGGTTTTAACAGTAGTACCAATCACCTCCTGCAGAAGAATGAAGGGGCTCCGTTTCCTGACTAGGATCCCCCTACCAGTCCCCTGAAGAAAATAAGTATTTTTGTCTACTGACAGTGTATCACAGAGAAGCATAAGTATCACCCCAAAGTCTCAAGCCCTGTGAGTTGGGAATTTTAAAGGCATACTTCAGAATCACCCGCACGGCCTGTTGTGTTATTTGCCACACAATTTGCTCCAGCTTGAAAAATCCTTTAGTGTGAATTTCTTAGTTACGTAAAATGAGATTTTTCCTTGCTGTCACATTTCTGTATAGTGTGTATACCTGTGTGTAAAAAAGTGGTCACTGAATTATGCTCTACAGTGAGCCCAAAGGAAAACAGTTAAAATAGAAAAGTTGATGAAACTATTTTGCATATGCAGTATATTTGGGGGACACCAGAATTAGCTATTGAATAGGTAGGTCATTAGTACAAAGTATGTGAAATAACTGCACAAATTGTTCATGGGTTTTGTGTTTCTGGGTAAAAGGCAGAAAAATATTTAAAAGCAACGTATCATTTTCCTCACCTCTTCATGAAATTATTCAGATGATATACTCTGGAAAGAGTCATATTATTAAAACTATGAAACATTTCTTTTTTTAGTGGGTTCCCTTGTAACCATTTAAGCAAATGTATTGATTTGTTGAGCATTCTGGAAAATAAAAATGTTTTAGATACTCAACTTGAAAACACACAGACACATTTCGTCTGGAAAGGACCAAGTCTTCCCCTTGCTTCCCCTCCTCACGTCTAACTTACCACACCTTTAACCAGGGGGAGACTTTGTCTTCTCTGAGGATGAGTTTATATCTCTATTTTACACTTCCTCAGGACATTCTCTCTCTGTTCATAAAATGGCAAGATTTTTTCTTTTTTTAAACCCATTTCCTGTAGAAAAGTATTTCACTTTAGAGAGAAAGGAGGTTGTGGATGACCAGGGGTAGTATGCTAATTCACTGGGAGACCCTCTCCTTTGTGTTTTTTTTTTTTTTAATATTTTATTTATGTGACAGAGAGACAGCCATCGAGAGAGGGAACACAACAGGGGAGTGGGAGAGGGAAAGGCAGGCTCCCAGCGAAGGAGCCTGATGTGGGGCTCGATCCCGGCGGGATCACGCCCTGAAGCCGAACGAAGGCAGACAAGGCAGACGCTTAACGACTGCGCTACCCAGGCGCCCCTCTCCTTTGTTTTCTGCCTTATTCTTTTTTTTTTTTATTTAAGATTTTATTTATTTATTTATTTAAGAGACAGAGAGAGCACAAGCAGGGGGAGCAGCAGAGGAAGAGGGAGAAGCAGGCTCCCCACCGAGCAGGGAGCCGGATGTGGCCCCAACCCCAGGACCGGGGTATCTCGACCTGAGCCGAAGGTGGACGCTTAACCGCCTGAGTCACCCAGGCGCCCCTGCCTTATTCTTTCTTATTGTTGGAATGATTAACTTAATGTGACTACCCAGAAGCCAGAGGCGAAGTTGCACTTCAAATTTAAAATCAAAACAGGAGAGCAGGTGTAAAATTATTGATAATGGCTTTATCTGGACTAGAACTGGAACATGAGGCGAAGGACCCTTTTCCACTGGTCATGAATATTATCTGTGGATTCCGTTCCGACACTACGCCATAACCCAAAAGAGGAAGCCCTTGAAGGGAAAGAAATGAGCCTGTCTTACAACCAACAAGGTGTTTTTTTTTTAAGGCAGCAAACCTAAGAATTATGTAATCATCCAAACATTTACAATGTTACAGTACTTTACACCCTGGGATCCCAGATGACATGGGGCTTTGAGTTTCCTGCAGGAAAAGACGATTTGCTCTTGTCACTCTCTGCATTGCTAGTAATACTGAAAAGCAGCTCAGGAAATTTTTGAAGAAGTTATTTATTGCTTGACATCAGGAACAAATGAGTGTCATCTGCCCATTTGTTTCAGGAGTATGTTAAATTATATGATAAACACAGAGGAAACATCCTTCCCCTTCTCCTCTACACAACTTGCTTTTTGTTTGACCTTTCTAGCTAAGATTTTTCTAAGGACTTTCTCCTTTTCTGAGCATTCAGAGGCTGGCCGCACTGGGAAGTAGAGAAATTCTGGAATAGTGATTTAATTTTCTTCCTTCTTCCTACTACTAGCTGGTTTAATTGTTACAGTGCACGCTGCAGGTATTTTAGTACCGGGTACTGTTCCCAGTGCTGCTTTTTGAAGGTAGTAGTATCTATCCTAAAGTAAAAACGTCTGAGCAGAAGTTTGTGCAGATCAGCTGAATAGAAGAGTGGTCTGGAAATCGTACTTTTCCCTACCTTCATAGGCAAATTAAAAATTTTTGTTGCAATGCGGCACAAAACACGTAAGAATTATCAGAAGTCATCTCTTCATTCCCCCCCCCAACCTTTTTTCATTTTAGGGTTTATAAAGTGTCTGTGACCCTATTCACATTAATGGCATTCAGCTCTGTGAGAGTCGATGTGTTTTTACAGATCGCAGAGTGAATGAGCACGTCCTTCGGGCTTAGAAATGTGTGGAGAGGGAATCAGAAACATGGCCAGTGGGTAGAAAGACCTAAATCTACAGTCGCCATCCACCTGAGGGGCTCTCCGAGTTCAGCTGGTCTGTGTACAGGAAGCAGTGCCGTTACCCCGCCTGACAGGCTGTGCTGTTTCATAAAACACAGAAGTGACGCAGAAAGCTTTGACTGCACGTTGGGCTTGATTTTGTTAGAACGACTAATGGCGCGTACGCTTCGCCCAGCCCCTGCCCGTGCCCCCTCACCCTGCCCCACACACTCGGACAAATGAGCTCTAGGGCTACTTCCAGAGAGCTTGGTTTTAGGTAATACGCTCTCCTCTCTTTGCGGTATTTCTATTTTAATTTCACACCCCAATGACTGGTCCAGGGATCCTTGATGCTAAGGGAGTACGCACAGGGGATGGTGGAAAGCAGGGAGCAGGTGGGGGGTGGAGGGGATGGATACTGAAGGATTACTGAAGGATTCTATTGTTTTTGTCTGGTGTCATGACTCCTCTGGAGTCTCTCGTGGGTCCTTGGCTGCAGCTGTCCCAGCTGACCAGGCACAGAGCGGGAAATGTTCACAGGCATGAAAAGAGGTTGCCTGTGGGAAGAAGGTGGGCCCACGCCTGGGACAGGTTCTTGGTGGAGAGGTGAGCCAGGCTTCCTGGGCCCGGGAGAACACATTGTTGGTCGGTGGTAGACCTCCTCGGTGGGCCATGCACCATGCCCCAAGTGATGCTCTCTTAGGAGTGGACTGCACTAGCCACTGAAAATAGTTCCCCCCGCCCCCCATTTTTTTCTGGTAAGTAAAGCGTTGTTTGGACCGCAAGGGCTAGTGGCCCATCCGTGGCCCCCCGCTCACAGTGGACTCCTGCAGAGAGGAGCCAGGATGCTGGGTTCTGCACGAGCCACATAACTCCCTCTTCCCTCCGTGCAGGAAAGTGTCAGAGCAGGGAGCGACGGACAGTGCCCATATGGAGATAGGCTCACATCCACCCTTGTTTAGGACAGCGGGTCGTTCCTAAAGACGATACTCTTTAATCACGGCAAATGGTGAGAGACATGCCAATGCGCGGTGACACAGGATGTGCAGAAGCCCTGCCTTTCAACAGTAGCTCCCAAATCTGACTGTGTACCGGAAGTTTCTGGCGACCTTCAGAAAACACAGGCTATCAGCCCCAGCAACGACGATCCTAACTCAGTAGTCTGAGAGAGGGGCTTGAGGAGACACACACACTCTCGCGGCACGCTCACCACACACCCACCACACACAACACGCATGCACACTTGCACTCACACACTACACACTCCATATAAATAAATACATATGTAAATATGCATGTATGTTTTTTAAGCTTCCTAGGATCACCCCATCTGTTCATGACACGTGATTCAACAGGCAGGACAGAGCAGACCTTCCCAAAGAGGGGTCATTCCCTGTGACCCTTTGGATCCAAGGCCCGAGGGCCGAAAGTGCCTTTGAAAGGAACTAATCCTCGGTCTCCAGCGTCAATGGGAAGAGGAGCCCTGGAGAAGGCACGGGGCTAACACGCCCGTCTCCTGTGGCCCCTATTTTGGTCCCCAAGTTGATACCAAGCATCCTGCACATCTACATGAAGAGAATTCTGTCCTTTTTTAAAAATATATATGTTATATTTATTTATTTGACACAGAGAGAGAAAGCACACAAGCAGGGGGAGCAGCAGGCAGAGGGAGAGGGAGAAGCAGGCTCCCCACTGAGCAGGGATCCTGATGTGGGGTTCCATCCCAAGACCCTGGGATCATGAGCTGAGCTGAAGGCAGATGCTTAACTGACTGAGCCTCCCAGGCGCCCCGGGAATTCTGTTCTTAAAGGATCCTGAGAAATCGTCATGATGGACAATGTGAGTTAGGAGGCAAGGTGGAACATGTCACTCTCCTTCCATCATGAAGGCTGTGGCTGTACAGGAAGCGAATTCTGTGAGAAATACCCAGTACTGCCGTACTCATAAACTGACCACAGTAAAGCTGTCTTGAAAATAATAACAATAAGTAAAAATAATATGTAATAATAATAATAACTCACGAAAACTGAGCACATATTTCGGGTTGTCCTAAGAGCTCATTTTACAACCTTGTGCTGGGTCCTCTTGCTGTCCCATGTTGCCAGTCAGGAAGCCATGGTACTCAGAGGTCACTTGCCCCAGTACAAAGCTGGTGAGCGAAGAGCCAGGCTTCAATCTGGATGGGCCAGCTCTCAGAAATGGCCCCACTTTGGGGTGCCTGGAGGGCTAGGTCAGTCAGTTGGTTAAGCATCTGCCTTTGGCTCAGGGTCCTGGGATTGACCCTGATGATCTCAGGGTCCTGGGATCCAGCCCTGCATAGGGCTCCCTGCTCAGCGGGGAGCCTACTGCTCCCTCCCCTCCCCCTGCTTGTGCGCTCTGTCTCTCTTTCCCTCCCTTTCTCTCTCTCTCACAAATAAATAAATAAAATCTTTAAAAAAAAATGGACCCACCCTAACTGCCACTCTGTACTGCAGGTATGGACACAACGTTTGCAACTCAGAAAAGGGACTGACACATTTTATTCTGTCCCAATCAGTATGAAAGCAAAAACTAAGGTTTGAATCATCCAGATTTGTACGCGATGATTTCAGCATTTACAGCCTTGCCACTCATTCAGCAGCCACGGAAGAAGCTGCTTTTGGAACAGTTCTGGAAAGGGGGCAGCCTTGGAAGCCGTTTCCGCGTAGCGGACTCGTTCTTTTCATCCTCCACCCGTACATCCAACCCCTATTCTTACTGCCTGATAGAACACTCAAACTCTGGGAAACGCGAACAGAACCTGAGCCTTGCAGTTTAAACAAATACGGTCTTGGGCAGGGGCACTGTGTCCACTACTATCGCTTCCTGTCATCCCCGTACGTAGAGGGATTTCTCCTATTTGCACGTCTTTATACTCAGTCTGTCCTTCAAGGTTGTCTTTATGGGGCTACATCTGTTTAGCTTTGGTGATTAGCAGAAACATTAGCAGACCTACTGTTTCAGAGCATAAATAATTAATGGATGTTCCTCATTAATTTCTTCTGAAACTGATTCTTGTTAGACTACCGTTAGATAGATTTCTTGAATTAAGAGCAGAAACAAGGAGCGGGGACTCTCTGCCGATTTTGGAAATAGGCCCGGTACTTTGGAGGGGAAATATGACATCTGAGTCCCTCCCTGACAATGAAAGAAACCCTCTTTTAATGAGATGTAACACACGTCTTTTGTTTGCTAAGCGCCTGCCGACATGGGGTGCCTGTTCTCCTCTCTGGTTCTTTAATTTTCACACAAACCTGCCTTTTCCCCCCAATTTAGTGCGAGTAGTAATTATGGTCCCGATGTATTTACAAACTATGACAGCAAACCTGCCTTTTAATCAAACAAATCTGGAACAGAAGGATCCCTTCCACCTCTGCATTGGCCTGCCTCGCTCCTTTTCCTTTGTACAAACAGCCCATTTCACTCCTTGCTGGGTGTCCCTCTAAGTTCACACGCATATGGTGGAAGCCTTGCCCCAGGTTAGCTTCAGTTCCTTCCCCTGCTATTTATTAATACACATCCCCTTTGAATAATCTGTTTAAATTAATGGGCAGAAAATAAAAATATAGGTTCTGAGGCAAACAGCTCGGTGAAATACTTTCCTCAGACCATTAACTTAATTAATAGATTTCCTTCTATGAAAATCCAAAATACATCAGTGTGTGCTTGCATCTGACCCTCAGAGTAGGCAAAGCTTATCCCCCAAATATCAACAAAATTCCATCCTAGACTTCCCAAGGATCTCCAGCGGTTTTTCAGCCTTGCTCTAAGCTGGCCTACCTTTTACTCAACCAAAGGGAAACTGTGGTTGATTTTTAAAACTAAACAACAGAACTCGTACTAAATTTGTCATATGGAAGCAAGTGCCTCCATGTAGTAATAAAGTATCGCATCTCCTACAGGCTGTGCTAAAATTCTAAGTCACGGCAACCAGTGCAGCAAAGAGAAGCTGTATTTCTTAGACGTTTTCTTAGCCACGTGGGCTCCTAAAGGTTTATCCCAAGGTAATAATGCCAGGTATTCTTGAAATGTTGGTGTCAACCTGAAAGATCAGCATTAGTCAATTGATTAAATAAATTATAGTTTGGCAATGCAGCCGATTAGACCCCACCTATTAGAAACCATATTGTCCTAATAAAAATAGGTAACTTTTTGAACATGTTAGGCATAGTGCTAAGCACTGAATAGTAGCTTTAAAGGATGTGTTAAAAAATGTCTCATTTACATTTATAATACTCCTTAAGGTGCGTATGATTATTCCCATTTTACAGATGAGAAAGCACAGACAGATTAAATAACTTGCCCAGGGTCATATAGAGAAGAAATGGCAGAACTGGGCTATGAATCTAGGTAACATGAAATTGAAAATTTTTCCAAATGGATTATTAAAGGAAAAAAGGACATTATGAACCCAATTATCCAGTATGCTTCCATTTCAATTTTTAAGAAGACAATTTTTGTTTTCTTCTTTTATTAGTAGTCATGTATCACTTTTGCATTTTTGTAATTGGAAAAAATTACTTTTGTATTTGAAATAAAACGTGTTGGATTATACTTGACGTAAAACATGGTGGCTATTTATAGAAGTACGTTACCGTGTCTGTTTGGTGTTTACTTAATAACCTTAAGATGACATTCCTTTCCTTGAACTTGCTGTCAAAATTCAGAAAAGGGCAGGCAACTTGAAAAAAAAAAAAAACTCTGGAAAAAAGCATAGGGCTCTAGGTTGCTCTTAAACCTGTTTCCACTGATTTAGAATTGGTGCATAGAGCAAAAACCAGGCAACGGGTCTTAGTGTGGAACCAAGTGCAATGCCCCCCACAGGCTGGGGCTGAGAGGCTGCATGACAAGAGCGAGGTGAAGGTACATAATAGGAAAAGCGCATGCCAGCGCACCAACAACTCCATCTCAATATTGGTTTCTTTAATAAACGGCGCCATAAAGTTGTATTGAAGTGAATATACATTATTAGTATCGCTTACCATGTTTATGATTCACTCCACATCAAAGTGACATAAAAAGCAGAGTTAGTACCAATTAATATCCAATTGCTCATCAAACTTTAATTTGTATTTGCTTTCCCCTGATTGATACATCTTTTATAACTGAAAGGCTCCATCTCGTTATAACATGTGCTATCATTCAAGGCCACTTGTTTTAATCACTCCGCAAACCAGTATGAAATTGTCTAATAATTCACCCAGGTTTTGTCACAAGTGCCTGAAGTTACGACAGCCTTTTCCAAGGAGCAGCGGTCCTCCTCAGAACGTCTGGAATTATTAAAACAGCGGAGCACCTTCCTGGCTAGGATTGATGAATTCAGTGCTGATTTTTTCAGATGCATGAAGCTGACTTCTTCTTTTTTTTCACCTGCTGGTTCGGGTTTTGGCAGCACAGCCTCAGAAGAGAATTCCCCTCTGTGGGGCTGCTGGAATAGGTTTTGGGGGAAGGTTGCCGCTGAGGGGTGCCACCTGTCAGCCTGGTCCCGTAACACCGATCTTAAATAGTCATTCTTCCACAGCCAGGGCAAATTTGGATTGGAAATCTGGTAAAAATGAGCAAACAAACAAATACTGGTAACTTTCAAGTTACCTTCTTTTTTTTTAATATTTTATTTATTTGTCAGAGAGAGAGAGAGCACAAGCAAGGGGGAGCGGCAGGCAGAGGGAGAGGGTGAAGCAGGCTCTCTGCCGAGCAGGGAGTCGGATGCAGGGCTCCATCCCAGGACCCTGGGATCATGACCTGAGCCAAAGGCAGACGCTTAACCCACTGAGCCAGCCAGGCGTCCCTCAAGTTATCTTCTATTAGGCCTTCTGCAGAGAGAGAATACAGACCCATACAAGAGGCTTCATTTTGTCTGGCTGTCGCAACTCAAGAGAGTTCTCCAGGATACCAGAGGGAACTCCCAGCACACAGCAGGGTGACCTACAAGATCCTGAGCCTTCCCTCCTACAGAGCCCAGGCGAGACTGCTCAGCGGTCCAGCCACCGCCATGTTTTAAAGTCTCCTGATGCATTAAAAGAAAAATGAGAATATGAAATTGGCGTACTTCAAATTCTTGCATTGAAAATTTTTAATGCTTTTTGTGTTTAAGGAAGAAGAAGAAGAAATGGAAGAAAGGAGGAAAAAAGAAAAAAGAAAAATGACATTAAGTATAACCTTGTTAGGAGAAAAATCTCACGGGTCTGAAGGCCCTTCCCAAAAGAGTCTCTTGGCCATCCCCTGCGTAGGTCTGAGCCTTGGTGTGGGAAGACAGCCACTGGGCGAATGCCTCTGTGCAGTGGGGTGGAAGTGGATATGGTGTCGAGACTGGCGCTTTGAACTGTCTTAGCGTGCAGATCAAACCACCCTAAAGTGCTTTTTCTTCACTCTTACTGTAGGGAAGAAGGGGCTGGCTGGAGGTCACAATCCCAGCCCTGCTTCCGTCCTTCCATCCCACCACGGCTGTCTGGGTGAGCATGTTCTGAGGAAGGGCCAGGCCAACCAACAGTGTCCAGACCAAGCCAAGGGCACCCCTCCTTCCCCCAACTGTGGAAAAACATGGGGTGGCGATTCATGAGAACGTGAATCTTGCAGTCAGAGAGGCCTGCTTGCAAACGCTGGTTCTACGCCTTCCTCGCCGTCTGACGCTGTCGATGTCACCAAACTTCTGAGCCTCATCTCTCTCAGCTGTAAAGGCAGGATAGTAATGACAGCCCCCTCCCTGTAGTATTGTTATGAGGACCAAGTGAGATCGCCCTCTCAAAGCACTTGGCACGGTGCCTGGCACGGCATCAGTGCTCAGTAAACACAACTAGTCTTTTTGCAAAACTATCAGTTGCTGAGCACAAGCCTACAGAGCTCGGAACGCGGATGAGTGGGGAGCGGCCCTCTGCAACACACCAGTACGGCCAAGCATTGCTGCGGAAGTGTGGTATGTCCAGGAGAGCCCGCAGGACAGCCCTCACTTTATTCCTGAAATCAGGACATATCTCAGACTTCTGGTAAAGTTTAGAAAAGAACAGAACAAGCACCAAAGGTACCCATCCCTCAGCTTAAGAAATAAAACACGAGGGGCGCCTGGGTGGCACAGCGGTTAAGCGTCTGCCTTCGGCTCAGGGCGTGATCCCGGCGTAATGGGATCGAGCCCCACATCAGGCTCTTCCTCTATGAGTCTGTTTCTTCCTCTCCCACTCCCCCGCTTGTGTTCCCTCTCTCGCTGGCTGTCTCTATCTCTGTCGAATAAAGAAATTTAAAATCTTTAAAAAAAAAAAAAAGAAAGAAATAATACACGATGAGCAATAAAATGCTCTCCAGCTATTAGAATGAAGGAGCTCGAGCGAGGCAGGCCAGTCTCAGGATCATCATCCTGTCGAAAGCGAGGGGCAAGAGGATGTATACGGTATGATGCCGTTTCCATCAAGTTTATCAATTTGCACAGCGATGCTGCGTCTGCATTGTTCAGTGGTGCAGACGCGGGTAGTAAAAGTGTCAAGATAGACAGGGGATGATAAGTCTTGGGAAAGCTTTGAAGGATAGGAGCTCTTTAATTCTCAGGTGTCCTGGCTTTGTTCTCAGCAGGGCCTAGGCCAGGAGCTCCCCTCCCTGCTGCTTTACACAGATGTTAGCCCCTGCGGAGACAGAACTCTAGGCAAACAGTGTTAAATACACTGAAAGCAAAATTCTTCCTTTGAATGTACTCGGCTCCCATTAATGTCCAGGGGCGCTCTCTCCGCAGGCCTCCTGCACATCATGGCATGACATATTCAACCCGAATTCTGAAGGTTGGATGTAACATAAAAGCAGCCAACCAACAGCATAAATGTATATGAAATGAAATCAATAAAAAGTGTATTTTTTTCCTCTATTGAAGACAGTCCTGGGAGGGTACATCACAGAAGCTAGGACAATGCTAGGGAGATGCTCACAGGAAGGATGAAGGGAGGAGAAGGTGGGGGCGGGGAGGGGAGCAGTGGGAAGGGGGGAGGTTATGTTAATATTCACTGTGTGAACCGGGGTTTACTGAAAAATGCCTTTCCCCTCATCACTTAAAAAAATCAATGATCAATGCTTATGTGATGAAATAGTGATTTGTGTTTTGTTCATCTGACTTTAGCTTAAGAGGTCATCATGATAAAGAATTATTTTTGAGATCAGGTTGATATCACAAAAAGTCAATATCAGATTATAAATTTATTATGGACTAAAAACCGAAATTGGGCTTAGAGAGAGAAAGGCTTTTCTTCATCCATCCTTTCCTGCTATAACAGCAGTGGTGTTTATATATCTCATAAGAGTAAAATGCCAGGAATTGCAATGAGTTCTTCGCATCGGCTATTCTGTGTATCTTTCACAAAAAACTTAGGAGGTGGCTCAGAGAGCTTGTGTGGACGGGGAGGGACCCTGGAGAGCCAGGATTGAACCCAGGGAGTCCAACCCCAAAACCTACACTCTATCACCCTCAGTATACCTACCCCCACAGAAACAAATGTTCTTTGTTTACTAACAAAGTAATCCTCACAGCCGTACTGACAGGTCGTCCTGACAGGTCACGGCCGTGCTCTAGAGCTGGCTGGGCTTTGGAAATCACCCTCTCGCTCAGAAAACTTGTATTCTAAGTGATGATATGGTCTGGTAGCTGAAACGCTGGTCTGGGAACCAGGGACCTGTTTTCTAATCCCTCTTCTTGTTCTAAAATTACCTGCTGCCGCAGACATGCCTTTCCCAGCTCCTGTCCCTGATTTTCAGAACTGTCCTCTCCTCCCCCCCCCCCCCCGGGGGGGGGGGTCTGTCCCCTTTNTTCTAAAATTACCTGCTGCCGCAGACATGCCTTTCCCAGCTCCTGTCCCTGATTTTCAGAACTGTCCTCTCCTCCCCCCCCCCCCCCGCGGGGCTGGGCTTCTGCATCCTTTTTTATATGACATGACCTTGACCTTCTGCGACCTCAGGTGATTGAACCCTAGATGGACACGTGCCCTAGGGGAGGGCAGTCTTTGGCGGGCAAAATCAGCCAGACTGTCCCCTGAGACTTTGGATACAGAAAGAGAGGGTTGAGAAATAATGCTGTCCTCTTCCTAAATCTGAGTGACGTCATGCAGACATGCCTGGAGTCATCAGCTTGAGAATTACATCCTAAAGACCAGCTCTTTTGATTCCCAGCCTAAAGCAGTTTGTGTGTTATGCCGTCCCACCTTTGCTTCTTTCATCTGGCTCTCCCTTCTCAGAATTCTTGACGCGGGGGTCACTGAAACCTTAGCTACTACGTCATCATGACTTTGGATTATGTTTTCCAGAATTTTAGTTTACTTTCCATTAGTTATAATTCAGAATGTTTTTCTCTTCTTATAGCAGATGGCGGTGGTGGGGACTCATTTAATCTCAAAAGAGGGCTATTTTTAGAGCACTGTATTACTAAATATAGATATTTTAAAATATATTTATATACATTATATACATTAATTCATTATATATTTACATATATATATTGTGCATATGTGCACGTGTGTGTATACATACATATATTTGTACTCATTTCATTTCCAGGGAATAATACGTATTTTGTGACCTCTTGTCACCAGACTCCAGGCATACAGGTGTAATCATCCAGTATCATCTTGTGACTTTGCAGAGATTCAGAGGCTGGTCCATGGCAAGGGGTCTTTGTACCTTTTTGCGTTCCTTGGTTATGAGCCACAGAAAATAAATCTAGCTAATTTAAAAAAAGGAATATACTGAAAATATAGTACCATACAGAACTGAGGAAAAGGCTGAAAATCTCAGAAAATGACAGGATCCAGGCAGTTCTCAGGCAGCAGGAATAACGGGACCATACTTTTAGGTGTCACAACTGTCATGAATGAGCTCCTACAGCCCTTGTCAGTCCACTCAGGATTCAGTGTCCATGTTGAGAATACTTGTCTGGCCAACCCTGAGTCATATCCCAAACCGTTAGCCAAAGGAGGACAGGACTCATGGTTGACAGTCCCACCAAGATTGTATCCATTCAAGAAGGGCTAGTTCCCAAAGCAAAAGGGAGTGTCCAGTAGTGGGAAATGGTCAGATTAACATTATATTCTTTCAACATTTCATCCAATCCC
>NC_048220.1:33543226-33634032 GCF_002007445.2 Ailuropoda melanoleuca
CAAAAGGGAGTGTCCAGTAGTGGGAAATGGTCAGATTAACATTATATTCTTTCAACATTTCATCCAATCCCTCCCCAAGAGTGGTATGAGCAAGGAGTATAAGAGGGGCTGCCATATATAGGCTTGTTATCATCATAGTCATGGATGAACCCCACTTACCTCTCTGTAATTTGGTACAATAGGCATGTACTTGGGATATATGGAACACACGTGATGTGCCAGGAGATCCCTCCAGACCTACATGGGACTGCTAGTGTAATTTGAAGAAATGATCCATTCCGTGGAATTAAAACCTACATCGTTTGCAGAGAAGAAGGAGAATCTGATCCATAGCAGCATTTAGAAACAGAATTTTTCTAAGTGGAATTACAAAAGTCAATAACTATTCCTGATCAGGTCCCCAGATATGTTTACTCCAAGTCAGAAAATGCCACCTCCCTTTGACTTCCTTACTTCTTTTCAATGAAAACAAGTATTTCATATTACTCAGTTTTGGATCATGTCCATATGTATAATATGAAATCTTCCCGGATTATTCTCTATTTAGGTTCACAGAGATCATTGTCCTCTAAAATATTCATCAGTTACTTTAAAGTAATTTTTAGTGCTCAAGTAATTTATGTTCATTGCAGAAAAATCAGAAAATAGAGATTGGCTAAAGGAAGAAAAATGAAAACCCACAGACAACCACTTGATACTTTTCCATGAGTGAATGTATTTACACACATTCTCTAGTGAATGTATTTACACACATTCTGTGAAGGATGTATTTACATAAATTTATGCTCACAATTTTCAAAAAAATGGAATCGTGTTGATTATATTGCTTTCATTATCTTTTTCTTCCAGTAATAAGTTGCTATCTTTCCATAATTACAAAAAATATTTCCTCTACATTGTTTTCAGACCTCCAACAAGCTTCATATTTTAGTATCATGTTAGCTTACTGGTTCATTGTAGAGAAAAAGACAATTTGCCACATTTCTTATTTCTCATCGGTGCCTTGATTTTGATTTGCCCTCTTTCCGTGACCAGGCAATCTAGATTTTTCTTAAGTGCTACACCTCCCTCTCTCCCTGCCCCTCCCCCCACTTGTGTGAGCGCGCTCTCTCTCTCTCCCTCTCAAGTAAATAAATAAAATCTTTTTAAAACACCAATTAATTGCCTNTGATTTGCCCTCTTTCCGTGACCAGGCAATCTAGATTTTTCTTAAGTGCTACACCTCCCTCTCTCCCTGCCCCTCCCCCCACTTGTGTGAGCGCGCTCTCTCTCTC
Source organism: Ailuropoda melanoleuca (assembly GCF_002007445.2). Classification (NCBI taxonomy): domain Eukaryota; kingdom Metazoa; phylum Chordata; class Mammalia; order Carnivora; family Ursidae; genus Ailuropoda; species Ailuropoda melanoleuca. Next base: position 33,544,501 of record NC_048220.1, read on the forward strand.
CCTCTCAAGTAAATAAATAAAATCTTTTTAAAACACCAATTAATTGCCTTGGGCAGCAAAATTTCCTTTTACGGAGGCGCAGATGAGTTAAAAGACTTTGAGCGCTTGGACGGATTCTTTACGTGGGCGAAGCTACACTGCTCCCTGCTTCCCCACTAGGAAGAAGGAGACCGGCGGCTTTGAGGCCGGTGGCAGGGCCCAAAAGAAGTTCTAATGGCGCAGTCCTCTCCTCCCACCACAAAGCCGCACTGCTTCCCCTTCCGCTGCAGGGCTGCGCCGGGAACGGAGAGTGCGCCGCCGGGAGGGCTCAATGGTGATTCGCCAGCCATTCACCGGCCGGTGGCTCGGCGGGGAGAGGCGCAGACTCCCCAGCTCTCAATTGCGGGTGAAAGCTTGTTATCATGAGCAGGACCCATTGATCTGTTTCAACAGCGACTCCTGAATTATAGGGCCCCTAAATGTGTGCTGCCGGAGAGATCTATATTGTGGACGAGATGATGGTACTTACTGGAAACTATTGCCTGATAGATGAGTGTTGCCGTTTTGTCTCAATGAAAGTATCCCTGCGCGCTTGGAGATCTCGCTGCTGTGCTCGCTCCTCCTTCCTCCTTCCGTCCGCTCGGCTCGGTATGGTGCAAGGGGCTAGAAAACAGTGAAATCGAGTAACTTACAAATGTCTTCACATTTAAAGTAAAGTGGTATTTGTGGTGTAGGAGAGAGTGGCACAAGCTGTCCAGAGAATGAATTTTTTAATTCATTAAAAAAAAAAAAGTTTAACAAATGTGTGTACTCGTTTACCCGGCAGTTGCGCTTTAAACAATTCATCCCGAGTGAATGATGGTGGAAGAGACAAAACTAAATTACAAGGGTCTTCTCTGTAGCACCGTTTACAGTGGTGAAAAAATTGAAGCCATTTCAAAACTGAACCGTAGGAGATTGGTTAAATGAATTATGATTTGGTTATATAATGGTTCTGTGCTGTCATTAAAAATAAGTTGTATTAAGGCTTATGATGACAAGGAAAGTTGTTTATGATATAATGTTAAGTTAAAAAAAAAAACAGGCTCTGAAACAGCTTGAGTTTGATGCCCCTTTTGCAAATATAGTATGTGCCTACACAGCCTCACCCTCACCCAAATGCACACAGAGCCCTGGCCCTGCCTTCCTCTCTTGCTCCATCTCCAGCTCTACTCACCCTTGACTCTTTCCATGACTCCCCCTACAACACCCAGGCCCGTGCCTAAGAAGTTTACCCTCCCTGAAACATCTTCCTTCTCCCTTAAGCAACTCATTCTTAAGACCTCAGCTCAAACAGCGCTTCCCACAAATAGATGTCAGATCCCTGATCCCTGTTATGCGTTCTCAGGGGCACCAGAAACGAGAAAGACATTTTGTGCACAGCGCTGCAGAACTTACCAGTGCTGTTGGCCAAATAGAGCGTATTTAAAGTCTGGAAACAAGAAAATAGTTTTTTCAAGAATTATAATATTAACAAACTATTCAAAATGTATTCTCCTATGTTTTCAGACTTTGTGGACACCCTGTACTGATTCCCCTCTGTCTAGGCACATAATTGTCATACTTCCCTTGCCTCCATGGAGTTAAGGGTGGCCATGAGACTAGCTTTGGCACATTAAATGGGTACAGAAACAACATATATCAATTCCCCATAGAAGCCTATAAGGAGCAGTCGAATTTGCTCTAATCTTTCCTCCCTGCCATGGTCTTGGAACTGTCCAGGCATAGAGATTCCGTCAGCCTTCATCGCCAAGTGAGGGTACCCTGGGCAGAGATCACCTCCCTTCCCCACCAGTGTATGATGGACAAGTATTGTAAAAGAGAAGCTATTCTTTGTTATTTGAGGTGACTGAGACATAGGCCTTGTTTGTTACTGCACCTTAGCCCAACTTCTACTGACTAGTATATTCTCTTATCAAAGTTGTGGTTTTACATCCATTAGTCTAATTTTTAGTCTCATGTATGATCCACATGTCTAAGGTGACGGACACTGTACTAGAATGTGGGGTCTCAGAACAAGGTAAACCAAATCCTCTCCTCTCATGGAGTTTCATTCTGGCGAGAGAGACAGATCATAGAGAGAGAGCTGAGAGCTGCTTGAAAACAAGTCATGTGCCCAGACTGGCAGCAGAGGGCTCCACACAGAAGGATGAGTACCTTCAGACTGGGGCCCTGCTGTTCCTGAGATGGGGTGCAGGAAGCAGCGTAGGGAGTGGGACCCGATGGGGGTGAGAAGATCAGAGGGGCAGTGAGGGAGGGGAGTAGATCACATAGGATGTTGTAGGCCCTGGGACTGTCTTGGATTTCGTTCTAAGTGTGATGGGAAGCTATTGGAAGCTTCCGAGTAGGGGTATGATAAGACGAAACTCTTTAAAAAAGACTCACTCTGATTGTTGCTTTGAAAACAGTGAGAGAGACGGAGCTAATTGTAGAAGTCAGGAGGTCAAAAGGGAAGAGGGGTCTGGACGTGATGATGGCCTTGGAAGTAGCTATATTTGGGAGGCGAGAGAGACAAGATATGACAATGGATTGGATGTGGGGTGAGCAAGAAAGGACTCAAACATCATTCCTAGAAACTGCTCTGAGCAACTAGGCAAATAGTACTATTTTGGGGACAGGCCACACTGAGGGAAGAGAGAGCTTAGGGTGAAGGTGGGAGAAATCAATGGTTGTATGAATGCATCTGAGTGTCTAGGGGAAAAAAACAGGAGGATAAATACTAAAATGTTAGAGTGTTTGTGGTTGTGAATTGCTTTTATTGCTTTCTTTGTGCTTCTTTATATTTTCTAATGTTCCTATAATAAGCACATGATAATTTTTTTTTTATTGAGTCATGTTTTCCGTTTATAACTTAGGAACTGGGGCACCTGGGTGGCTCAGTCGGTTAAGCAACTGCCTTCAACTCAGGTCATGATCCTGGAGTCCCTCGGAGTCCTGGGATCGAGCCCCACATCAGGCTCCCTGCTCGGCGGGGAGTCTGCTTCTCCCTCTCCGTCTGCCACTGCCCCCAGCTCAGGCTCTTTGTCTCTCTTGCTCTCTCTCAAAAAAATAAATAAAATCTTAAAAAAAAAATAAGTTGGGACTGTGAGAGCGCAGCAGAATTCTCTGGGAGCACTCACCAGTCCTATAACCCTTGAAAGTGCGTGCCTCCTGGTGCAGCAACCCCCACTTTCTCTGCAGTACCTCTAGGGAGGGACCACTATGGCCTAAGGAGGAAGAAAGTGTTACATAGTTATGTAGAGAAATACTATTTTTTAGGGTAAAAGTGAATTTTTTAAAAAGATTTATTTATTTGAGAGAGAAAGAGAGAGCGAGCAGGGGGAGGGGCAGAGGGAGAGGGAGGGAGAGAATCCTCAAGCAGACTCCCTGCTGAGCGCTGAGCCCCCCACAGGGCTCCATCCCAGGACCCTGAGATCACGACCGGGGCTGAAACCAAGAGTTGGACGCTTAACCGACTGCATCACCCAGGCTCCCCGAAGTGAATTTTTAAGTACAAATTGCTTAAGCAGAGCCCATACTTGAGCCCACAACTATGTACAGTTTTTTTTTTCTTCCTGTTTTTACAGCTTTCTCCACCACTGCCAGCAGCATCTTTAGCTGGGCAGACTCTGAAGGAGCTCAGACCGGGTGCAGGTCCCGGTGGAGACCACCGGCTCCATTACCATAATTACTTGACAATCTACGAATCTGTTTTCACGCTGGTCCACGGGGATACAAATAGCACCTGCTGCCTCGTGGGGCTGGCAGTGCCCATAAACACTCAGTAGGACACATGTCCGGATGGATACCTGGTAGGTGCTGGCTACTATGAGTGCTGTTGTTGGTTTTATCATGAGTGATTTGGGGGAGCATGCCTAGTGACAGAACAGCCTCCCCATATAAAGACTCACTTATTTGTCTGTACCAATCATCATGACATATGCCCGCACCTAACCCTGGGAGGTAGGTACTAAAAGCACTTTCTTTACAAATGTGGAAACTGTAGCTCAGAGTGGTTGATTAATTTGCCCCAAGTCACCCAGCTGGGAAGAGGCAAGGCATGGATTCCAGCTCCAGTCCTTCCAATTCTAGAGCTGGTGCTCTCCGGTTACTATCTCATATCCTCTCCCGGGCAGCTGCCTCTGTACTTGGTGCCTTTTTGTATACCCATTGGGCCCCTGTTTAGGAGAGGCGACATGTTCCTTGTTCCCCATCTGCCATTCCGGTTGTTGCACGCACGTCCCGATGCAGCATTTCACCACTGCAGGACTGTTAGCCTGCGTGGCAGAAGGCTGTCTTATCTGTGCCTACAGTTTCCAGCACCAGCCACGACTGTGGGCTGAGCAGGCTGGGTTCCTGGTGGCCCACCTCTGTAGCTGCTGAGAGCGTTTCATCCAAACCTTCTGTTTTTCAAGCTTGTGCATTTAAAGACTTTTTGGAGGTTGTTTTCCTACCGCCCGTTCTTTTTGGGAATTTGATCCATTAGTTCTCTCTCGTCCCGTTCTGTTTCAGGGAACAGACTGGAGTCACAAGTTATTTCGCTAACACACAAAACCACTGCCTCGTGACATGCCCACAGGTGCACAGACGCAAATCTGAATGCCACAGGCACAATGTACAACTATGTTTTAATCCACAAAGTAGAGGGATCCCCAGGGAACGGACTGACAGGCACATTATAGACTGCACGAGCCCTTCTCCTGGCCTCGTGGCCCCCTCCACGGACTGAAACCATGTTTTACAAAGACTCACTTAGGTTTCTTGAAAAGCCCTCTTCCTCCCACACTCCTACCTTCCAGAAGCCTTGGGGTAATCACGCAATTAGAACAAGGCAAACATCACACAAGTAAGGGGAAGACACAGCAAAATGTAGAGCAAAGCTGTCACTTACTTACATACTTGGAAGAGAACCACAGACGTCCTTGTTCTAATTACAGTGATTTTGGAGAAAGACTTCAGCCCTCCGGGGAAAAACAAAGGCTTTTGCCTCATTTCAGAACCAGCTATGCAATACATTCTATCTGCCTTAATTATATATATAATTGAGAGAAAAGAGACCATTATAATACATTTGAAATTATGATATGTCTTTAAAAAGGTTATGTGATATTTTAAATGTGTGTGTTTTCATAAGGAACTTCCCTTCAGTGTCCCCCCAGCTCCCAAAATGAAAGTGGCACACAGTGACATTTACTCGCAACTGTATGTGTGGATTCTTAAACAGCCCACATGCCTTCCCCACTCTAAAAAGAATGTTGAGGGCATCACGTTTTTATAGGAATTGGGGCTAAAATTCATACTCAGGCTCTTAGTGACATTGGTTAATAGCCAAACATAGTAGTCATGTCTGCAGTCTGAATATGGCTAAACATTGCAAAGAATAAACAAAAACATCCAATTTCCTCAGTTTAGAAAGGGGTCACCTGTGCTACTTCTCTCTGAGATGCTTAATTAGTAATAATATGGGGAAGCGTTCTTTTTGCTATTCAAAGATCAGCTAGGAGAGACTTTCTAACAGTCCTAGAAATGTGTGTCTTTAATGAAGACTTTGGACATCTGATGATTATCTACTTTGCAGCAAGAACAAGTGACTACAAGTACCAGCTTTTAAAAATTTTGCTTATTACTTGTGTGATACATTTTTTAGTTTTATTTATTTATTTATTTATTAAGATTTTATTTATTTATTTGACACAGAGAGACAGCGAGAGAAGAACACAAGCAGGGGGAGCTGGAGAGGGAGAAGCAGGCTCCCCGCTGAGCAGAGAGCCCAATGCGAGGCTCGATTCCAGGACCTGAGCTGAAGGCAGATGCTTAACTGACTGAGCCACCCAGGTGCCCCATGTGATACATTTTAATCACTCTAAGAAATTCATAAAATACAGATGAATAAGCAAATAATGAAATGTAACAGAACGCTGGGCAGAGCTTTACGTGTGCATGGGGCAGGGCGAACGTGGCCACACCTGACACCACCATGATGATGTCTAGAACTACCATTAATGAGGGTATAAATGTTTCAGGCATGCCACACGTTGGGCACATTAATTTATTCTTTCCCCTTCAAACAACCCTATGATTAGGTACCAAATAGTACGCTGGATGCAGATAAATTGCTCCTGTAAATTTTCTACTAAGGGTGGGCCTAGAGCTGAATTTGGGGCTAAACGGCTGAGCTCCATCTGGCTAGACTATCCATCCATAAGTTCCTATAATCACTTTGTGGGCAAAATGGACACAATTGAAGATGTGAAGTTTCAACAAGATATTTTGAAACCAGTGACTCTGAGAGGGCTGTTAATTCAACAAACTTCAGCCAGTGTTCTATGGCAGAATAGTTCCTTTTGGCGGTCTAGACAGGCCCAAGCACTTGCACTATATATAGACTTCAGCGAGTTCTTAAGAAGCATATGATGGGAACTTCTTAAAATGAATGTTATTTACCTGCTAGGATGTAAATGCTGAAAGGATGTGGTCTACATTATGGACAAGGGCCCTGTAAAATGTGATATTAGAAAATGGAAATTTTACGAGTTCTGGGAACAGAAACAGGTGATGAGTGAAATGTGAGAAAATTCTAATTTTTGCTGCCTTGCTAGAACTTAATCTGAAGTACTTAAATTAAACACACACACACACACACACACACACACACACACACGAATAGAACTACAATGTCCCTGGGTCAATTGTGTTCCTTTTGACTCTATCAGGCTACCTGTTCTTGAAAAATAACCCTTGTACTTGAAACAACAGTTCTTTGCGCCAGTGTTATAGGGCTCGAGTCCCAGAACTCCAAGCTGCTGAGGTGCTTGGGATTGTCAATCTAACTCCCAGCCTGAGTGAATTACTCTTTGTTGTATGGTCACATCATCTCAGTCGGAGACTTGTGGGATGGGTGGTAGTGCAGTGTAGTGGGTGAGACCGCAACAGATTTTGCTATCATGTTTATCTAGCTGTGTTCGAGGAACGAGGCAAGATTAGGGTCCACCTACTACTCCGCCATCTTAACTCCTCCCAGATTTTGCTTTCAGGTGATCTTCATTAGCTCTGTGAACTTGATGTTGCTTAGCCTCTTAGGACTTTGGCCAACTCATCTCTAAAATATGAATACCTCATGGGATGGTTGGAAAGATTAAAGGAAGATATCTCAGTAAAGCCTTGGGTGAAGTGCCTGACACAGCATCAATAACTATCTTTATCACCATGATTATCGTTACCAACATCACACAGAGGAGTAAGCAGGACAGAGCTGTCGTGATGTCGGGGATCAGACTCCAGCTGCTGAGACAGTGCTAAGGCCATAGGACGACATCGGATCATAAACTACACTCCTTATCTTGAACTGGGGACCAGTGTCCATGAGTCCCCGCTATCCTGGGTTTCGGTGAGAACTCTGTTTTCCTCGTTTTAAAGGAATTCTTACAATACTCTTCTCCTATCTTGAATGTTCTTTAACATCAGAAAGACCTACCTTACACAAGTGCTCTCTGTAGTATGACTGCATAGAAAAACAAAATCAAATCCATAAAAAAAGGGAAACAAACTGGTTGATTCCCCGCCCCCCCCCCCCGCCCAGATTAAAGCCTAATTCAGTACAATGGTAACCTACAATATAACTATATAGTGACAGATACTTCCTCATATTTTATTTTATTCAATTATTACTAGCAAACTTGGGAGGAAAATAGAGCAAAGAATACGTGACGCTCCTTGTTCTACAGATCAGGGAACAGAGAGAAAGTAGCTCACTTGTCTAAGCTACACAGCTGTAGTACAAATAAAATCAGAGTCTCTGCGTACAGACTTCTTGTCTGTTGTCTTTCCACTGCCCCAGAGAAAGCAAATATGTGCAGCCACTTCCCCATTCTCCACTTGCAAGGGACATCACTAATCAACTTCAGTGTTCTTTCCCACCAGCTATACTTACACTCAGAGTCATTCTCACAGTGTTCTAGACAGCCATCCATCACCAGTTGAGTATAAGTGACACAAGGATATAGCAAACGTATCGGCCATTCCTGGACAAGACTATCTGGCCTTCACCATTGATCTCATCATCTCATTCACTTGGCATATCACAGCTGGAAGGAGAATTTTTTCCGAAGGAATCTAGTGCCAGGTCCTATTTTCAGCAGGTATGCGGTCAACATTGATTGTGTGCTCCTCCAGGCCCGAATCCTGGTCATTTTCATATCCCATAACCTGAAATGGAACCTGACACAGAGAGACATTGAACCATGTTTTGATGGATGGATGGACGGATGGATGGATGGATTTAGCAATTGGATAGGCCCACAGAAACATGTCTAGGGTGGAAAAGAGCCTCCACTACTGATGGTTTTATAGACTTTGACTTCAGATGATGGCTTGACGCCTTTGTGTCTCCTAGAATGGGGCTAGATTGACAGCACTGTCCACCTTCCAAACACTATTTATCTCCATTTATCAGAGGAGATTATCAGACACTGCGCTGCTGAGGTAGCAAATTAGGTAGAGCTTATAGTTCTGCGTCTGTGATAAGGATTTGGGGAAATGTGTTCTGCCAGGGGAGCGCAGGTCCATGGTCTCTCTGCTCCTCTGGCCTGGTGACAGCTGCTAGCACTCTGCTGAATGATCAAGAACTGGACGCCAGTCCAGTGACTCCTCCCTGGAGTCGTATGAGCTATTTTAAGAACTGCCACAGAGACCCACCATGGGCTCATGAAAAAATATTCTGAAAAAAGGAAGCCCATTCTTGCACCCTATACCAACTTTGACCTTGGTCGCAGTGCCCAGAGATGCACACAAGTCCGGGAGTCCTTTCAGAGGGGCACCATGGAAAGCCATTGATGATGGGGCAGAAGACCAGTCATTCCCATGCACTTAGCCATCGATCAGGGTGCTGTTCCACTGGCGCCTGGACTTCAGCTCTGTTGGTGAGAATGTGAGGTTCTAGCTCCTTCTGCCTTCTCCAGATTGCTTTTCATTTCAGTTGCCTCTTTCCCAAATAAAGATAAACCGAATTTGCAAGAAGTCCAGCCAGTCACTAAAGAGTCCTGGTTTCCTTTACTTACTGCTTGCTTTATATACAGAATCTCTGAGAAGATATAGGATGGGGGAAAGTTTTTGACCTAATAAAAATGTCTGTGCCCTTTGTTTATTAACTCTGTGATGTGTGATAAAATTGGTACCACATATGTACTTCCATTTCCTGTACTGTCTTAAAGAACAGATGTTATAATCTCTCTCTTTCTCTCTCTCTCTTTTTAATTAGGCTCCACACCCAGCATGGAGCCCAACTCAGGGCTTGAAATCACAAACCTGAGATCAAGACCTGAGCTGAGATCAAGAATTGGATGCTTAACTGACTGAGCCACCCAGGTGCCCCTGTTACAATCTCTTCTATGGTAATGGTACTAATAAAAAATACTTAATATAGATTTCAGTTAACTTTATTTTTTTAAAAGTGAAATACTTCAAAAATATGGAAAGATACAGAGAATAAAATTAACCCATATATCTATACCCAGCTGAGAAATAAACCATTATAAATGAAGTTCAACCTCTCCAGTGGTATTTCTTACTCCAGATTTTACCCCTACCCCCCAAGGGAAGCACTACACTTCTTCTGGTCTTTCTCATTCCCATGCATGTCTTCATGCTATGTTTGTAATAACAGATAATAATATTTTGCATGCTTTAAAATATTATATAAGTGGCATCAAACCAAATGGGTCTTTCTGGGAGTGGGCTTATTGAAATCCTCAGTATATATGTGAGATTTTTTTCCCCATCAGTACATGTAGTTTGAGTTGATCGTGGGGGGATGGGGTAGCAGGGTGATGGGTATTAAGGAGGGCACATGTTGTGATGAGCAGTGTTATATACAACTAATGAATCATTGAACACTACATCAAAAACTAATGATGGACTATACAGTATCTAACTTAACATTAAAAAAAGCCAAAACCAAACCATCAAACGATGGATTTTTCCAGGACTGATGTGAGAATCAAAAGGCTTGGGCACCTAGGTGGCTCAGTCAATTAAGTGTCTGCCTTTGGCTCAGGTCATGATCCCAGGGTCCTGGGATGGAGTCCCACACTGGGCTCCCTGCTCGGAAGGGAGCCTGCTTCTCCCTCTGCTCCTCCCCCTGCTCGTGCTTTCTCTCTCTCTCTCTCTCAAATAAATAAATAAATAAATAATTTTTTTTAAAATTGTAGGCTTCTCCAATCCCTAATCCAGGTCAGATATCCTTGTTATGGATTCTCACCCCACCCTCTATTATTTGATCGCAGCACTTTTAGTAGTCTTTGTTTAATGATGGAGTGATAAAGCACTCTGCATTTGTGTCCTGTCTGTCTTTCCTGCTAGAAGGTAAGCTCCCTGAGGTCAGGGACTATGTATGTTTTATTCACTGCTCTACCCATTACACTTGGTTCGGTGCCGGCCACTGAGCAGGCAGGTAAATGAACTTTGCTTGACTGCCTCCAGGGTAAAACTCAGCTTCCTTAGAATACCATACAACGCTTTCAGTGATCTGGTTCCCACGTCAGCTTCTGGGCCAAATTCCTGCCCTCCCCTGACCTGCACCCAACCTGTGGCTCCACTAAAACATCTGCAGTCCCTGAACTCTCTTGGGCCTCTTGCTTTTGCACATGCTGTTCCCCTCAGTCTAGAACATCCACCCACCTTTGTTTGCCTGTCAGATTCCTTTCCGTCTCTTAAGACTTACCTGAAATGGCCCCTCCCCTGGGAAGCCTGGGCAGCAATCCACGCAGAACGCTGTGCTCCTCCTCTGTGTTCCCACAGCACCATCCAACTTCCCTACACCTTTATTCACTAACTTACTGGGAAGTATTGACTGCTTTCCTGCTAGAAGCCAGGACTTTCTCTGCACTCTAGAGATCCAGAATGAACAAGATACTGGCTCTATTGCTGACAAGTAAGTCAACAGGACCTATGAAGGCACTGAATGGGGTCATGAGACAGTCATTGGCGGTCTTCTTTGGGGAGGGCAAGGAGGAAGGCCCGTCTGAGGGGCTGATAGTTGAGCTGAGACCTAAAAAGATGAAAACAAGTCAGTCCCGCAGAGGGCTGTGGCAGTATTTTCCAGGATAGGAACTGCCTAAGATTCATCTGCTTCCCCAGTGCCAGCGAATGACCATCTCAAAGTATTTCATGAATGAATGAATGAATGAGCCAGATTATGTTGGCTCCAAATGAGCCTCAGTTATCAAACTTGCAAGAGCCTCACCTCAGGTGAAATATTCACATCAACCCAAATCAGGCCCTTCTCAGGTGCTAATAGCTGTGGGAAGAAAGGAATTCCGCTGAACCAGACCAGGTGATACCCAAGGGCAGAGAGAGCGTCGTGTCAGTCTGTCGTGGCTTGCCCCGTTTTGGAGTTTGAGTGTGTGAATCGGCTTACCCCATGCAGACGCTTAGCAGCAGGGCCAGGAGCAGCCTTGCTCCATTGTCACTAACTTGTCATTAATATTTCCACAGCTTAGAGGTAATTATCCCCTGTGGAGTGGTTGGCATGTGCCAGGCGTGGTCTCACTTCATCCTCATTTTGCTCCTATTATTACCTCCGAGAAAATGAAGACTCATCAGTGCTTTCTAGTTAGTAAAGGTGAAGTCAGGACTCACACTGGAGTCTGTCTCACCCAGAAGCCTGTGCTCTTAACTCAGCAACCCAGGGCCAGTTTGGTGGGTGTGCGACCTGGGCAGCGGCACAGGGCTCTGCGCTGAGAAGGGCCCCATGCTTGGTTTAACGCTCTGTTGTTGCCATCTTGAAATTTTTAAAAAATATTTATTTATTTGGGGGGGGGTACAAGGGACAGAGAGAGAGGGAGAGAGAATCTCAAGCAGAGTCCCCACCAAGCTTGGAGCCCAATGAAGGGCTCGATCCCACGACCCTGAGATCATGACCTGAGCTGAAATCAAGAGTCGGTCACTTAACTGACTAGACCACCAGGTGCCCCTGCCATCTTGAAATTCTTAATTTTTGACCAAGGGGATCTACATTTTCATTTTGCACTGGGTCCTGCAAATTATGTAACTAGCCTTGCCTACATCACACTATGTCCCAAAACAATACATTGGATGTGGTAATGCACCCCAATTTTTGGAAAACCCTGTGTCAACCGCTATATTCCCTGGAAGCCCCAAACAGAAACTCCTTCCCTCAAGATCTGTATGTTCACATCTGAGAATACATGAGTTTGTTTTTTTTTCTGTTTGTAAAAGTAATACGGACAAGTACTAGAAGTAGTAGCCAAGGGAACTGTGGTTTTATCTGTAGTGAAACAAGTTTTCATAAGGAGAAAGTTAATTATGCGGGGTATATAACGCTCTGTGTCCTCTATAGAAACTTTTGTATCCTATTTATAAATTTCCTTATCCTTAGCATGATTTTTAGGCTCACTCTCGGATGGATGCCTGAAGAGAAAGTCTAAGAATTTGCAGCACCCAGGGGAATTGTTGTTATACTTGCAGTCTACTTTTGCTCAATTATATGCTAGAGAGGCATCTTTGGATTTCAACTAAAAGGTTAACTAATCTGGGGCGCCTGAGTGGCACAGCGGTTAAGCGTCTGCCTTCGGCTCAGGGCGTGATCCCGGCGTTCTGGGATCGAGCCCCACATTAGGCTCCTCTGCTATCAGCCTGCTTCTTCCTCTCCCACTCCCCCTGCTTGTGTTCCCTCTCTCACTGGCTGTCTCTATCTCTGTCAAATAAATCAATAAAATCTTTTTTAAAAATGTTAACTAATCCGTGTTGTGAAATATTCTTATTCCTCTTGGTAAATATCCCCCTCGTTTGGTAAAGGGAACTTAGCTTATATCTTGTACAGTCCTCCAGCTGTCTAAATCAAACCCATGATCCCTGAGCTCCCTTCCCTTTGCCGAAGCTGAAAGTACCCCGCCGGGGGTTACCACCTGATCTCTGGTGCTGGTGATCCTGCAGCCCTCTCTTGCCATGAAAAGACTCATATTGTGGAAGCTGCAGTGTTGCAGGCCGGTCAGGTAACTTCTGTTACTTAGCAACTTTCTCCTGCTTTGTTAAGTTGGGCTGTTCAATCTCCTTAATGAATAAGAGCATCAAGCCAGGTAATTGATGCCTGGACGTTTAGCTCATGAATAATTGACTGTCTGGGTAATCCTAGATACATTTCCTCGATCAGATTGTACAATGGAACAGTCATGTCATAGCCAGTGTCAAGTTTTGTGTATATGGGGGTTTTTTTTGTCTTAATTGGCTTTATGATGTCAGAAATCTGCTTTATTGACCCAAAGGCTCAGCTGAACAATGGAAGCAGTGATCCTCCCAGAGCTGGAACATGCCTCCTCTTCCCTCCGAAAGAGCTCAGCATTTCCCCTTCAGTTTGGGCTTAGAAAAGTTTCAGCCCTTCTTGTGTATCTTTTCAGCTATCTTTTCCCACATACATCGGGAAGGCAATGTGGTCTAAAGGGAGGAAGGACTTGGGAATTGGGTTTCCTGGGCAATGCCAATCACTCACTCTGCAGCTCTAGGCCAACTTTAGCTTGTCTGACTTATTTATTCATTTATGCATTCATTCAACACGCGTTTGGAGTAGCTTCCTGTGTGCCAGGCACTGGAGAGTCCGTGAAAAACGAGGTTGGCCTCGTCTGCTTTCATGGAGCTTACGTTTGTGTGAAAGCATATGGGTGATAAACACATCAACAAGTAAAGGGAGAAGAAATTTTCAGATCGTGCTAAGTGCTGGGTTGAAAAACAAGAATGGAGTAATGGGGTAGAAAGTGACCAGTGGGGGGATGGGGTATATGGAGGTAATTTTGATTGGGGAGTCAAGGAAGGCCAGGGAAGTTCTCTCTGATGAGGTGACATGTGGACTCAATGACAGACAAGGAGGAGCTGGCCAGGTGAAGAGATGGGGGGATAAGATTCCAGGTAGAAGAACATGAAAACAAAGATTCTGAGATGGGAAGGGGCTTAGCATGATGAGCAGAATGATGGGGGGCACAGGCTGAGGCGAGGTTGATGTCCACGTTGGCTACCTACCTTTCATACCTTCCAAGATGACAAAAAGCTCTGGGGCCTCCCTGGATGAGGGGACCCAAATATATGCCTCATCAATGGCTCAGGGAGCGTCATTTTTTAAACCAGAGGCTGTCAAAACTCAGCTCAGGTGAGTTCATTGATTCTGTGCAAATTTATTGAGCTCTAGGCAGTGTTGGTGACACTGGGTATATGGAAGTGACTAAAGCCAAGCCCCTGCCCTCATCAAACCTACATGCTATTAGCAAAATTAACAACAAACAAACAAGAAAGTAAAATACTACTATAAAGTTTCTAAGCTAATGAGTGCTATAGAGACAAACCAGAGAAGGGAGGGGGGAGAGAGCTGAAATGGTAACGAGAGGGATCTGGGGAGGCTTCGCTGAGAAGATGACATTTGAGCTGACACCTGAAGGCAATGTGCAAGTGAGCCACGTGACTGTCAGCAGGAAGAGCATTCCAGACAGAGGGAACAGCCAGAGTACCACTTTTTTTCTGGAAGACCTCCCCGCTATGTGCCTGCTAGGTTGTGTTCCCTTTTAGGAGACTTTTAACAAAAGGCTTATCACTTTCCTGCTTAAAACTTTCCGCTGTTCTTGGAACAAAGTGCCAGTTTCTTACCATGGCTTATAAGGTCCTGTTTAATCCCCTCACCCCTCCAAACTCATCCCTTTCGTCTCCCTTGTTCATTGGCCCCACGAGCACAGCGTCCTTTCCCCTGGTCTTTGACACGCGAACGCTTTCCCAGCCTGGTGTGCTGCACTTAGTCTTCCTGCACAAACTCTCCTCTGAGATAGCCACATGGGAGTTCCTTCGTGGCATTCAGCTCACAGCAACTCAGAGGAAGCTTCCCTGACCCCCCACAACCTCTGACCATCCCCTGTCACACAGCCACTCTGCACACTGAAAACAGCTAGCAAACGCTTACCGCTTATTCACAAAGGATTCGGTCATTTCCTACTGTCCTGGAACTGGCCGGTCGTGTGCAACATGCTCTCTGGAGAAAATGAGGTTATAAATGCGAAGTGAAATCTGACACAGTACCACCTACCATACTGTGATGTATACAGCCCTTTGGAATATGACTTTCACTTCCAGATCCTTCTATTTACCACCAGACCTGATTTTGTTCGAATTCTGAAAGACTCAGTTGCAAATGCATGCAAAAATCTCCCCCACCCTGTTCTGCAAAGAGCAGAAGAAATAGATGAACTGTCATTCTCACAGAGAGAAAAATGTCTGGGAAAATAAGAGAGAAGAGCCTCCAGGCTCTCTGTATTTCTAATCTACTAGAACTTGGATGCTAAACCCAGGGGTAGAGCCAGACCTTCATTGTCCTTTTTGTTATATGAGAAAAACAGTGTTTGAGAAATATAATAAATTATGGATAAATATACATGGGAAAAAATGGAATGGGGCAGAGTGTATTTATAGTATTTTGTTTGTAAAGTGATGAATTTTAGTAAAGAGAAGCAACTGTTTATAACACCCTTCTGGACTGATGTATCAAAATGTGTCAATGGCAAGGTTATCCTATGTCAAAAATAATGTTTCCCCCCTGCTCACGCACACAGAAGACAGGGGTCTTGGAAGACCGAGTCTCCCTCACTGCACTACCACCACCACAGACAGCACCAACTCAGTACCCTCCAACTCCCATAAATGTATGAACCCATTAGATCAAAATATCTTGATGCGCCAGGATGGCAACTCTTTTGTAGTGCTGTTCAGAGCCCCAGGACCCGCCAAGAAACACAGACAAACATTGATCCTGTAACGCAAACTTAATGGTGGAGTAGAGAGGTAACTGTGTAAGCTTCCTTTACACCCACTTTTGGTGGTACTTTATCAGAGCATAGGAAATTAAAGGACTTTAAAAAGGAAGATGGACAGGGGCGCTTGGCTGCCTGAGTTGGAAGAGCATGCGACTCTTGATCTCAGGTTCATGAGTTCGAGTCCCGCATGGAGTGTAGAGATTATGTAAATAAAAACCTTTAAAAAAATAAAAATAAAATAAAAAGGGAGATGGATAGTTGCTTCTCATCGAGGAATGCCTGTTCTTAGTCCCCTGGGGAAGGTAAAGGAGGGTGTTTAGATGGGGAGGGTTCTTTCTGCCCTACATCCTGACAGAAAGTGGCTCCATACGGCCCAGCTGGAAGGAACCCAATGAAAGAAAAGGATCAGGGTAGCTGCTGTTTACCCCCAGCCTATCCACCCTCAGCCCAGTACACGGGCACACCCTCCCCTCAACCCGAATGAATCATCACTGTTTCTTTCCAGTTTGGTGGATTTTTATCTTACACATTCAGGAGATCCATCAATTATGTAGGCTCAGTGAGGCTCTCAGGGGGTGACACCTCTGTAGGTCTGAATGGCGTTTCTGAAGGGAAACCATCTGGCCTACCTTAACTTGTTCATCCCTGGGCTTCTCTCCCAGCTTGTAAGGTGTGGCGGCCACAGAGACAGCCAAAACCATCAATATTTCACAGCCTTAATTAAAGTAAGCCGAGAGCTGTCAGCCTCTCACAACTGGCTTCCTTTTCCAAAACAAAACAAGAGCCCTGCACCTTGACCAGGGGGCACAGAGAGAGAAATGGGACTTGGGCTAAAGTTGGGGTGGGGGAGGGAGGAAGCCCAGGACCTCACTTACCAAGACCTCCCGGAATTATAAACCCGCCAGAGCACAGCCAGCAATTTCCCCGGGTTGCTGGCCTGGGGGTAGGAAAGGGGCAAGGAGGGCCGCCTCTAGAACTCTCTAGTGATGGACTCTTGAAGAGGACTAGAAGCTGGGCACCTGGGAACCGCAGCTCAACTTGGACTTGCATCCCTTAGTCCCGGGGAATTAGCTCCGGGGTCCCAGCATAGGCTTCCCCGAGGGCAGGGCTGGGCTGGTGGGAGGTGGGGATGGTGCAGTTCTCTCTGCTGCTGCCACCCTCCCCCCCCCCAACCCCCTCCGCAGTCCCCGGGTGCCAAGGCCCGCGCCGCCATCCCGCCGGCAGGCAGGGGAGCCCGGAGCCCTGCGATTTCTACATCTATTAATTACCTCCAGCATGGAAGGACTGCCTATAAATACAGTGGCACTTTAGATAAAACTTTCATGCAGCTATTTAGAGCCTTTAAAATATAAATGATTTCCTCTAAATTTTTTATCATAAATCAGGGCATGGAGCTAGGCGACAAGACGCCGATTTCCCCCCTGATGGGAGCAAAGCCTTTGCTTGTTTTCCCTTTTTCTTTTTCTTTGCTATGTTTCTTTCTCCTTCTCCTCCTCCTTATTCTCCCCCTCCTCCACCCCCTCTTTGTTCCCCCACTCCTCTTCCTCACTTTCCTCTCCTCCTCCTTCTTTTTAATTTGCAGAGACCGGTTAATGGTTCTGCTACTCTGTTTCATCCAGGGGACAGAAGGGGAAGTGAACAAGGTGCAGGAAGTTTCACCCCCTTTCCCGGAGGCTGCCTGGTATGGGTGGGAAAGCCCGCCATTTAGGGCAGCGCGCCTGAGTTCAAATCCTAACCCTGCCGCTTATTCCTGTGTGGTTTCGAGGAACACAACTTCTCTGAGCCTCAGCAGTCGTCCCTGTGAAATAGAGGTAGTAACAGTACCTACATCCTAGGTAGGGTGGCTGTTAGGATTAACTGACGGAGTGCACACAGCCAGGCAGACAGAGCAAGAGCTCAGCAAACAATGAGCTGTGCATTGGCAGACAAGTGACTTAACCTCTCTGAGACCCAGTTTCCTCATCCATAAAGAAAAGGTGGAAGGATAATCCACTTCTGGGAAGTTATTGTGAGGAATGAATAAGGCAACAGCCCTACTCTAAGCTTTTAAAGCAGGGACCACGTAGCCCTTGTTTATCATTGTATCTCCAGACCTAGCAAGTGCCCAGCACAGAGGAAGTGCTTGGCAAGCATTTGATGAATACGTGAAACAACAGAGTGTCCTGCTTTGTTTGCAGAGCACCGTGCCGAACCATTAGAACTTGGTTTCCATTGATGGTGATGGATTTGACCTGTACTATCTTTCCAAGATCCACACATAGAACTTTGACATATCCACACTGAAAGGGCCCATGAATCCTGTATCACTCACCGTCTTGCAGTCCTGAGAAACCGGAGGCCCAGAGCCCATGAGTGACTTGTCCAGGGTCACACAGCAGATTGGCTACATATCCATATTTGAATCCAGACCTTTTCCCTTGCTGCCTCTTCACAACCAAGCCGACTGAGCAACAGAAACGGCCTAGGCCTAATCCTTTGGTCAGGGAAGAGGTGACAAACCAACTGGGTGACATGGGGATTGACTTTATGACTGAACTCCCAAGATGCCCATGAAGTGGAGAAGAGAAAGGCAAAACCAGTTGTCATGGGCCAGGAATAGGACCATGTGATTATCAAGTTCAGATTCTTGAGGACAAGCACGGAGCTGGCCATGCTGCTGATGACAGTGATATTCTGAAGTCTAGAGCAAAGATGATGACACAACAGGGCCTATTGGGGGGGGCAGTATGAAAAAGCCAAGGGCTGACTGTGGGAAGTTACTAGGAAGAGTGTCCTGGGCGATGGCTGTCAAATCCAAACTACCGCCCGGTTCTCCTTGAAGCACAGACTAAACCCCCAAAACGTGGGCCTCTCTCAGCCGTTTCGGGCCACACAGCTACTGGAAGTAGGCCTCGAATGCCCTGTGGGCTCCATAGGGGTTGGGGGTAAGTGGGAGAGAGGGGGGCTGTCTTGTTTGATGCCCACAGTAGATGCTCAATAAATGTATTCGATGAGAGAGTACACGATGGAGGGGGGCTCTCGGAGACCAGGGCCTGCCTGGAGCCCTCCCGCGGGAGGGACGGAGCTCGGGCGGGCAGGGACGCCGGGAAGGGGAGGGCTGGCGCGTGCCGACCCCTCACGGGTGCTCGGCCCCGGGCACCGCAGTCCCTCTGGGCGTCTCGGGTCTTCTGAGCTCGCGCAGACAATGCGAGGCGAGCGGCCGACAGGCGAGGCCGGCAGCAGCTGCGCAGGCGGCGGGTACATGTGAGAAGTTGGTGAAAGGAGATGAGAGAAAGGAGAGGAAGGCGAGGCGGGCGGCTGCGAACACCTGGCCCGGCAGCCCCGCCAGCTGCCTGCCCGCGATGGCATCTTGAGTTTGGGCCGGGGCCGGGCCGTCCTATCGGGCCATCTCCCATCCCACCCTTCTTCCTCCTCCCCATCTCACCCCTCTTCCCCCTCCCCATCTCCCCCGAGGTGGAGCTCGGCCAGGGATGGAGGTGGGACTGGGGAGCTGCTGCTTCTGCGGGTGGCCTCTGACGGAAGCATGCCTGGAGCAGGGCCAGCCTCTGTGCCTCCGAAGGAGAGGCCGCCTCCCTTCTGGGACAGAAGTAAAACCGGCTCATCCTCCCAGGCTCAGCCTCTGGGCTTGGAGGGTGGGGAAACTGGTGCCAGCCCAGAACGTTAGTTAAAAGCATGGGCTCGGGGCGCCTGGGTGGCACAGCGGTTAAGCGTCTGCCTTCGGCTCAGGGCGTGACCCGGCGTTATGGGATCGAGCCCCACATCAGGCTCCTCTGCTATGAGCCTGCTTCTTCCTCTCCCACTCCCCGTGCTTGTGTTCCCTCTCTCGCTGGCTGTCTCTATCTCTGTCGAATGGATAAATAAAATCTTTAAAAAAAAAAAATGGGCTCAGAAGTTAGAAAAACCTGGTTTCCAATGCCCACCCTACCAGGCTTCAATGTTTCCAGTACCTTGGAGAACTCAGTCTCTTGGTGCCTCAGTTTTCTCATCTGGAAAATAGAGACATAATATCTTCTCTAAAGCACATAGCCCAGAGCCTGGCAATCCATAACTGGGTTTTCTTACTGTCACCATCATCCTACTGCCAGAATCTTGGGGAGGATATTGTTCATGCGTTCATTCAGTCCATGCAAATTATTATATTAAACTCTTATATGGTGCCTGGCCTGTAGACACAGACAGATAAGAACCAGCCTTAAAAAAGTCCCAGGGTCCTTCAAGGAGCTGAAATGATTAAACATCATGTTCTTACCAAGAGATAATAGAGGAAGACGCTAAAGACTCCAAGAAGAGGAACTATCTCTTTGAGTCTTAGCAAAACTTACATAATTAGGTCAGGGCTTTAAAAAAAAAATAATAATGTCAGGTAACAAGTTTCCAGAGCAATGTTTTCAAGTTGAGGGTCTCAGGCAAATCATGAATTCTGTTAGGAAGTACCTCAGTCCTTGGGGTCCTAGCATGCTGTATTTTAAGGGGCTGCAGATGATTCCTGCTCATGCTGAAGTTGAAAACCACTGGCCCACAAGAAAATGCCTCTGCCCCTCTGCCCCAGCATCCCTACAGGGCTAGTCTTTCTGCGGGGATAGAGGGATTTGCATTCTGATTTAGAGTTACATGTGGCAATTTTATGTTCCCACCAGACTCTGAGCTCTTGAAGCAGTGGGCTCTCTGCCTGCAGAGCCTATCATGAGACCAGCCTCCAGGAGGTACTCTGCAATGCTAGTAGCATGAAGAAAGTGTCCCCTTTAGTATCACTCCCATGCATGCTCCTGTGGTCCCTACTTGGACCCTCAGACAGATTTTGTTATGTGGGGTTGTGTGTGTGTCCAGGGGCATGTGCATGTACATTTTAATTGTAATTTCATGCCACGGGGGTGAGGATGGGGCATTTGCTCTCCAGTTTACCTCTGTCCCCATCTTCCCCTTTATACACCCAACTAGTTTACTTTCCTGGACTTGCTTCTGACAGGTTTGAAGTCTGCAAATCCTATAGAGTGATCGTGGCTCTCCCTCTCATTCTATCCTGTGTGGTGTTTGCCTCATCTCCTCTCTCTCCAGGGCCTTCTCAGAAAGACGGGTCCCTAAGCATGAGTGTCACCTTACTGCTGGCTGTGCAGAGCTGCCAGCAGACCTTCTTGAAGGGAAGGATGAGAAAAACCCAGGGCACACAGGTTACCTGATGCAAGAGCGGTTTTTGATTTGTGATGCTAATGGCTGGGGGTGCTAGAAGGGGGGCTGGTGAGCTGAAGCACTGGAGGCCTAAGGAGGCCAGTTAGCCTTGCTCTGGCTCTGACCCCTGCCTGACCTCGACCGTGACAAACATCTCCCAGGCCCCTAAGGGGACAAGGCAAGGAAGGATGGACGTGCATGGGCCTGTCCTTCTGTTTCTGGGGGTTCAGCGTCATAGACAACTAGGGTATGATGAAGTGAGTGGGGGTATCGGGGCACCATGGGGTCAGGCAAGTTACAGATTTCTCTCCCTGGAGGATCCACCATCCCTACATTACTTTCCTCCTTTTGCCTTCCTGCACGGGGCAGAGAACAAGAATGAGTGATCCTTAACACTGGCGAAGTGATAAAATAATGCTGCGTTCAGCTTCTGGGAAGTTACAGGTCCTTGGAAAGAAGCTCTCGACTATTCACAATGTGTTTCATTTTTTAAAAAAAGATTTATTTATTTTAGAGAGAGAGAACAGGAGGGGAGGGAGGGAAGGGCAGAGGCAGAGGGTGAGAGAGAACCCACAAGCAGACTTCCTGCTGAGCACAGATCCCAATGCACTGTGCTCAGCTGATCCCAGGACCCTGAGATCCTCTGAGCCCAAATCAAGAGTCGGCAGCTTAAACAACCAAGCCACCCAGGCGCCCCCAAATGCATTTCATTTAAATTAACCAGAAAGGTTATTTTAAATGGTTATCCAGTATTTGGCTGGAGCTGGAAGTACTTATCATCTAGTCCAGCCCTGTTCTTGTGGGTAAACTGAGGCCCAGCCAGGATCACATAAGGCCCAATATTAGAATGCTGTCTAAACCCCAGCCCTCCTAAGGCTCACGGTTCTGGTGTGTATTCTGTGTTTCAACAATCCCACCAAGCTTTGCCCTGTGTCTTGTGCAGGAATCTACATCATCCCCCCCACAGTGCAAGTTCATGGTCTATTTCCTGCAGTTGATTTCAGCTGCTGAGTCCGTGTGGGCAAGGATGGAGTCTGACTCACATCTGTGTCCCGGTCCTCGGCATGGAATCTGGCACAAAGCAGGTGTTGAATAAAGGAAGGACAGCAGAGAACCAGTTTGCGCCTTCAGACCAACCATTCTCCAGGGAAATTACTCAGCCCAGCCACTCTGGCTCCCAAATGGTTTATCTTTAAGGCCAGAGAGGAAGAAGAGAGGAACGAAGATTTGTTTCCTGATTTCAATGTGCCAAGCACCGTGCTGAATGCTTATCTCAGGGCATTGCTCACAGTCAGTGGAGGAGAACCGGTTTCTCCATTTAACTTGTAAGGAGATGACAGCACAACAACGTAGGAGATGGCTCATGGCCTCTCCGTCAGCAAGAGGCGGAGATGCATGCTGAATCTGAGGGCAAAGCCTGCGCCCCAAAGCATCAGGCTGTGAGGTTTGCTGAGCACGAGGTACCACACTCAATGCTTTCTTTTCTCCTTTAGTTCAAAACACCGGCACCAGAACCCAAGAAGGCAAACAGTAGTGCAGCTGCCATTTTAGAGTCAAGGAAATCGAGGCTGGGAGAGGTTTAGAGAGCGGCCCTTGGCCTCTGGCACCTGGGCTGAGTCCTCTTACCCGGTTAGAGGACAGAGGATGCACAGGAACCAGGCAAAGGGGCTGGCTGCCATGCAGAGAAGGGGGCTTGGCAGGACCCGCGTGTGGGGAGCCCAGGCCTGGGCAGGATATCCTCTCAGTCCAAGGGCTGGCCCCTCCTCACCCAACCACCACGTTCACGCCTGGGGACCCGGTCCCACACAAGCGGGCGCTCAAGGCCTAGCCCTAGCAGGCTGGTGGGAGCTCTGAAACCCAAAGGCCGCTCCCGCGCAGAGGCGGCGTGGGAGGCGAGGTGGGCTCAGGTGGGCGCGAGGGGCTTCGCTCCCAACCCCAGAGGGCGGCGCTGCGGTGGTACCAGGACTCCCCGTCCATTATTCACGATGTTTACTAGAGCGGGGAAAGGAGAGGGAAGGAGAGGGAAGGAGGGGGAAGGAGAGGGGATCAGGGTAGAGGGGAGGCGAGGGTGGGGCAATACCAACCCCGGGACACTCCCGTCCACGAAACTCCGGGAGGAAGACAAAGTACAGAATTGTGAAGAGCCTGGGAAGTCAGGCGTGGCGCCCAGCACACAGTAGGCCATCAGTAAATGTTCGTGGAATGGATAACAGAAGAGTGACTGAATGGCTCTGCTCCCAACCAGCTCTGTTGTCTTGGGCGAATCACTTAACCCTCTGACCCTCGTTTTCCTCGACTGTAAAACAATAACAGTACCTAAGGGGGTGAGGATACCATGAGCTAAGTCTCTAAACGACCTAGCATGTATTAGGCGCTCAAAAATGGTAGCTCTCGCTCCGGGGGGATGGGATTTGTAAGCGCTGGCAGCCGAGCAGAAGTGTACTGACTGACTCCCAAGGTGGGTGGGCAGTGCTCCGTAAGCTCCCACAGACAGACGGGTTGGGAAAAGGGAAGGGGGCCAAGTTATCTTTCTCTAGCGAAGGTAAGAACCGCGAGCGTGGGGAGGAAGCCTCAGGCCTCCAGGACCGGGCAGGCAGTTACTTCCCTCATCTCCACACCGCCGGCCGATTGAGGTCACCTGGGGCTCATTCTGGCAGCCCCTCACCCTCCCTAGAGCCCGTCTGGGTGCTTGGAGGCGCCTCTTCGCTGAGCCGCGAGGCCGGACTCTGGTGTACGGCTCGGGCGTGGGGCCAGGAGCGCCCTTGAAATGGGCAGTTTGGCGGCAGCCTGGCCGACAAGGAGTGCGTGCGTGCGTGCGTGTGTGTGTGTGTGTGTGTGTGTGTGTGTGTAGTCGGGTCAGCGTCCTGGCCCCGCTCAGCCCGGGGCTGCCCTTCGATCTGGGCAGTGCGAGTTGGGACAGGACAGAGAGGTTTGGCACTCTGGGGGGAAACAAGTCCACGAAGAAGAAGAAAGAATCCGGAAGGTCTGCGCGCTGGAGCCAGGCGGGGCGGGGCGGGTCGGGAGAGGCCAGGCCGGGCTGGGGTATAAATGCTGCGGCGGGGGCGGCCGTGGCGGGCGCACAGAGGCGCGCCTAGAGCTGCCGCCTGGCCTCGCCTCTCGGGCCGCCCCTGCGAGTCCCGGGCGCGTGAGCACGCCTGCGCGCGCCCGGGCCCTTCCTGGCAGGCTGCTTGTAAGATGAGTGAAGAAGCAGGTGGGGGAGAGGGGAGGCAGCGAGCGAGAGGGCGAGGGGAGCGCGGGCGCTGAGCGGCGCTCACTTGGAGCGCGGCGAGCGAGCGAGACGAGCCTGATTCATGTCCCTCGCTGCCTCCCTGCCAGGCGCGCGAAGATGATGGCCATGAACGCCAAGCAGCCTTTCGGCATGCACCCGGTGCTTCAAGAACCCAAATTCTCCAGCCTGCACTCCGGTTCCGAGGCCATGCGCAGAGTCTGTCTCCCAGCCCCGCAGGTACGTAGTGGAGCATAATTACCGCTCTAAGGCACATTTTTTGACAGGCACTAGCTTCATGTTTTTTTCATGTCGCCCAGAACAATCGCCGCTGTCTGAACCCCTCTCCTTGTCTCCCCCGCGCTCTCTCCCGGCGCGCTCTCTCTCTCATTCATGTCTCTCTGATCCACACGTCTGTTCCAGCAGAGCCTCTGTCTCCGTATTAATTTTTATGACCTGGGCTTTGAGGAGAGGCATCTCGGTTGCTTGAAAATGTGTTTTAATCCTGAGTTGACAGTATTCCCCACTGACCGTGCTGTGCGCCTTCTCGCTTGCAGTTGCAGGGTAATATATTTGGAAGCTTTGATGAGAGCCTGCTGGCACGCGCCGAAGCTCTGGCGGCGGTGGATATCGTCTCCCACGGCAAGAACCATCCGTTCAAGCCCGACGCCACCTACCATACCATGAGCAGCGTGCCCTGCACGTCCACTTCGTCCACCGTGCCCATATCCCACCCGGCCGCGCTCACCTCGCACCCGCACCACGCTGTGCACCAGGGCCTCGAGGGCGACCTGCTAGAGCACATCTCTCCCACGCTGAGCGTGAGCGGTTTGGGCGCCCCAGAGCACTCGGTGATGCCAGCGCAGATCCACCCGCACCACCTGGGCGCCATGGGCCACCTGCACCAGGCCATGGGCATGAGTCACCCACATGCCGTGGCGCCTCACAGCGCCATGCCCGCATGCCTCAGCGACGTAGAGTCGGACCCCCGAGAGCTCGAGGCCTTCGCCGAGCGCTTCAAGCAACGGCGCATCAAGCTGGGGGTGACTCAGGCGGACGTGGGCGCGGCTCTAGCCAACCTCAAGATCCCCGGCGTAGGCTCGCTCAGCCAGAGCACCATTTGCAGGTTCGAGTCTCTCACTCTCTCACACAACAACATGATTGCGCTCAAGCCGGTGCTCCAGGCCTGGCTGGAGGAAGCCGAGGCCGCCTATCGAGAGAAAAACAGCAAGCCAGAGCTCTTCAACGGCAGTGAGAGGAAGCGCAAACGCACGTCCATCGCGGCGCCGGAGAAGCGCTCACTGGAGGCCTACTTCGCCATCCAACCGCGGCCCTCATCGGAGAAGATCGCGGCCATCGCCGAGAAACTGGACCTTAAAAAGAACGTGGTGAGGGTCTGGTTTTGCAACCAGAGACAGAAACAGAAACGAATGAAGTACTCGGCTGTCCACTGACTGCGGCGGGGCGCAGCGTCCGGGTCAGGGAGAGCTGAGTGTACACCACCCCCGGAGTGGGGGGGAACGGTTATGGGGGACTCCAAGACGTTTCCTGGCAGGTCAGGCTCTCTCCCCCGAAGCCACAGACTTTCCCCTTTATCCCACCTCGTTGCCTCCCGGCCTTCTCTTTCTCTTCTTTCCTTTCTATTCCCACCAGAAAAGCTATGGCGCTAAGAAAAAATTGAAGAAGGGCAGTTCTGGAGGGACTAGCGCTGTCCCTGGTGCTGAAAATCGCCCTCGCGCCCTGGGCTGCGCGACCTCAGGGCAGGAGCCCGAATGTAAGGGATAGTGAATTGGCCCGACCGCAGGACTCTGGGGGTGAAGGCGCCACTTTGCTAAGCGCAATTAGACAAAAGGTGAAGGGATGGGAAGGCAGTGATAAATAATAATACAAAGTCTAACTGGGGCACAAACATGTACTGGAGATTTATTTAGAGTATATAAAATACGTGTACGTTTCCAAAGGATAGCCTTATACTCCTTTCTCCTCTTAAATTTTATCCATCTCATCCTTTGGTTTGTAGTAAGTTTTCTAAGGTATCATGGATTAGGTTCAGGGAAAATGTGCGTGGAGTTTCGAGGTCCCAGCTGTTCTCTGTGGTAAGTCGGGCTCCAGAAAAGATGGGCCCAATTCAGCGACTGAAAATTCTGGGATCCCATTCCTGGTTGCAAGCAGCAGCTGGCAACTGCTCTGGCCCATCTCCCCGATCTGATGGTGTCTGAGGGGGTAATTACTGCCTGATGGAGAATGAGGGGGATTGGTAGTGCTCTGGACCGACTGAGGACTGTGACCCCAGCTCGCTGCTCCAGCCAGATTCCCAGCGCAGCGTAGAGGCAGCTCTTCAAAAGTAATTGTAACTTCTCTGAATCATATGCAAGTCCTTCCAACACGTCTAACCTCGTTGTGATTTTATTATTGTTGTTAGCATTGTTATTTCCTATTATTTATTTAACTCTGCTTCTTTCCATCCCCCCTTTTTTGGGTGTCTCCTGGTGGAGGTTTACTTATGGTTTTGGGGAGAAAGAGGAGCCAGACAGCTGGCCTGGACCCTTCTCACCCACGTCCCTCTGGCCCCGTCACATTTTATCTTTCGTTGCTTCATGTAATTTGCGTGTTGCTGTGTGACCTTTGGTTTTGTTCTCCAAATAGATACAATAAAATATTAAGTTTTCTTCTGTCTTTACCCCTTGAATTAACTTCTAAAATAAATGCTTTATTTTTCAACCCGAATCACAGTGATTTTCTTTCTTGGAGGCTAAGAAGTACTAGTCTTGGAAAGGATTTAAAAGTGAGAACACATACGGGCTGGGTTTTCACTTCCAGCAGGCCGGTCTCTGGCCATCTCTTTCCTTTTCCACGCAGCCTCACCTTCTCACTCTGATCTCCTCTAGGGAGATCTGGCAGCTCATCTCCAGACCTAGGGTTACAAGGCACTTCCCCCCATGCTTCCCAGCATGCGAATCTACCAGCCTCTGTTCGCTCAACTTGATTCAGACCCGTTGCAAACTTTGAGGCCTGACTGATGGGAGTAGAAGTCCCCAATACTTCCACTCATTGGCTGAATGATCCTGAAGCCAGTTTCTTACTGTCTCTAAAAAGCCTCGATTGCTTGTCTGCAGGATGAAGAGGCGAATATTTCCCTCACAAGTTTATTGTTAAGATTAAATAAAATTGTTTGATGCTTAAGGCATCTTTCAGTGCTTGATGCTTAAGATAAAACATTATTTCAAAAGATTCAAATGGCTGGATAGGAAGTGAGTAGATAGATACAAAGAGGGAGGAAAGTGTTCTCCACCGGACAGAGTCTGTTGGGGTCCCTTGGGGGTCATTTCAGAAGCTCATTTAAAACTCACCCAAGAACTTACTCACCCCAGGGTCTATCTCATCTTCTTTGTGGGGGTCTAAATGATAGATCTGCTGCAAAGATCCTAACATAGTGCCTTGCGCACAGTAGGAGCTCAACAGATGGCAGTTCCCTTCTCTCTCACTCTCTTCAAAAGGGGGAAGAAACCTTTTTGTGAGCGGCAGAAACACCTTCACGACCTAAAAATTAATGTTCCAAGTCTAGGAGTGGTCAGCACATTTTCCCTCTGTGTCTTCAAAGAGCGGTGGGTCATCACCTCCGGCCTGAAATTCGGAGCACAGCGGGTCTCCCCTCGGCGCGGTGCACCCTCTTTGCTGCACAAGCAAACCTGGGGATCGCCCCCAACCCCTGGGCCTCAGCCCCTCGCCCCCGCTTAGCCCAACAGCCCCAGCGAGGCATCCACCTCCTTCTCCATCGGGTGTCCTTTAATAATAAATGCCCTTATGCCATTACATTATATTGTGGGTTTTGAAAATTTAAAATACGGCTGATGCAATATTAATTGCCTATAGTGGTATAAAACACAGGGCCGGAGCCCAGCCAGGCTGCAGAGGAGGCGGCCGTGAGCGTCCCGCGCCGAAGTGAAGCGCTCCAGACAGACGCGCCTTTGCGGGCTGCGACGTTTCCTGCAGGTAAGAGACTTCAGCTTTTCTGGCCCGGGAAAGAACCCGATATCCGCCTCCATCTCCTTTCTGAAAAGTTCCCTGCTGTTTAAATTAATAACCTCAAAAGTTTGGAAGACTTTTTTTTTTTTTTTTTTTTTTGAGACGGACTGATGAGCCTCCTGAAAGTTAAGATCTGCTCCATAACCGGCCTGTTTGGGTTATGAGTTGACTCGCGCCTCTGAGACTGGTCCGCTTCAGGCGCCGGGGCTGCCCTGGCGCACTGGTATTTTGATCAGTTTCTACCTGCGGGCGGGAGCTCCTGCTCCGTCCACGGCGCGCCCCATCCTCTCCCACCCACTGAGTGCGCCGGGCCGGCGCCGCTGCCTCTCTCCTTGGGCTCTCTCAGGAAGCAACGGGAGCTGTGGTTTCTCCGGAATTGTGCAGTCGCCTCTGCCACTCCTCCCGCAGAGGCACAGAACTCTGAAGAGTGGAGGGTGGGTAGGTACCAGCCGGTTTGGGGTTCACATAGGCCTCCTCTGCATCCTGGTGGATGCAAACCTAACCCTGTGGCCTTGGGCAAGTCATATCACTTCTGTAAGCTTCTCTTGCTGGCTGCAAGCCTCACAAAAATAGTTTTGCAGAGTAACTGAAAAACACTCCTAGCGGATTTTCCATTCCAAAATACCACCAACTTGAAACCACCAACATTCACTGTCCCGGCCCAGCTGGAGTTTCTTTAAACTTAGCCAAGAAAAAGGAGGGAGGAGGGCAATGTTCAGGGCTGTTTGTATGGAAAGCTGCATTGGGCCTTTCGAGGTGGGATTTTGAGAGTCATTTGTGGAGTTGGGCGAAGATTCTAGGTGCTTGACTGTCTGGAGTTAGGGTCTGACCCGGAATGGCTGAAGCCAGGGCTCCCCCTGAATCCTGGGCCCCTGGGTTCCTGTGTGATCTCTGGCCAGGAGCTTCCTCTCTCNCGTGCGTGCGTGTGTGTGTGTGTGTGTGTGTGTGTGTGTGTAGTCGGGTCAGCGTCCTGGCCCCGCTCAGCCCGGGGCTGCCCTTCGATCTGGGCAGTGCGAGTTGGGACAGGACAGAGAGGTTTGGCACTCTGGGGGGAAACAAGTCCACGAAGAAGAAGAAAGAATCCGGAAGGTCTGCGCGCTGGAGCCAGGCGGGGCGGGGCGGGTCGGGAGAGGCCAGGCCGGGCTGGGGTATAAATGCTGCGGCGGGGGCGGCCGT
Source organism: Ailuropoda melanoleuca (assembly GCF_002007445.2). Classification (NCBI taxonomy): domain Eukaryota; kingdom Metazoa; phylum Chordata; class Mammalia; order Carnivora; family Ursidae; genus Ailuropoda; species Ailuropoda melanoleuca. The sequence goes on from NC_048220.1 coordinate 33,573,892, forward strand.
GGCGGGCGCACAGAGGCGCGCCTAGAGCTGCCGCCTGGCCTCGCCTCTCGGGCCGCCCCTGCGAGTCCCGGGCGCGTGAGCACGCCTGCGCGCGCCCGGGCCCTTCCTGGCAGGCTGCTTGTAAGATGAGTGAAGAAGCAGGTGGGGGAGAGGGGAGGCAGCGAGCGAGAGGGCGAGGGGAGCGCGGGCGCTGAGCGGCGCTCACTTGGAGCGCGGCGAGCGAGCGAGACGAGCCTGATTCATGTCCCTCGCTGCCTCCCTGCCAGGCGCGCGAAGATGATGGCCATGAACGCCAAGCAGCCTTTCGGCATGCACCCGGTGCTTCAAGAACCCAAATTCTCCAGCCTGCACTCCGGTTCCGAGGCCATGCGCAGAGTCTGTCTCCCAGCCCCGCAGGTACGTAGTGGAGCATAATTACCGCTCTAAGGCACATTTTTTGACAGGCACTAGCTTCATGTTTTTTTCATGTCGCCCAGAACAATCGCCGCTGTCTGAACCCCTCTCCTTGTCTCCCCCGCGCTCTCTCCCGGCGCGCTCTCTCTCTCATTCATGTCTCTCTGATCCACACGTCTGTTCCAGCAGAGCCTCTGTCTCCGTATTAATTTTTATGACCTGGGCTTTGAGGAGAGGCATCTCGGTTGCTTGAAAATGTGTTTTAATCCTGAGTTGACAGTATTCCCCACTGACCGTGCTGTGCGCCTTCTCGCTTGCAGTTGCAGGGTAATATATTTGGAAGCTTTGATGAGAGCCTGCTGGCACGCGCCGAAGCTCTGGCGGCGGTGGATATCGTCTCCCACGGCAAGAACCATCCGTTCAAGCCCGACGCCACCTACCATACCATGAGCAGCGTGCCCTGCACGTCCACTTCGTCCACCGTGCCCATATCCCACCCGGCCGCGCTCACCTCGCACCCGCACCACGCTGTGCACCAGGGCCTCGAGGGCGACCTGCTAGAGCACATCTCTCCCACGCTGAGCGTGAGCGGTTTGGGCGCCCCAGAGCACTCGGTGATGCCAGCGCAGATCCACCCGCACCACCTGGGCGCCATGGGCCACCTGCACCAGGCCATGGGCATGAGTCACCCACATGCCGTGGCGCCTCACAGCGCCATGCCCGCATGCCTCAGCGACGTAGAGTCGGACCCCCGAGAGCTCGAGGCCTTCGCCGAGCGCTTCAAGCAACGGCGCATCAAGCTGGGGGTGACTCAGGCGGACGTGGGCGCGGCTCTAGCCAACCTCAAGATCCCCGGCGTAGGCTCGCTCAGCCAGAGCACCATTTGCAGGTTCGAGTCTCTCACTCTCTCACACAACAACATGATTGCGCTCAAGCCGGTGCTCCAGGCCTGGCTGGAGGAAGCCGAGGCCGCCTATCGAGAGAAAAACAGCAAGCCAGAGCTCTTCAACGGCAGTGAGAGAAAGCGCAAACGCACGTCCATCGCGGCGCCGGAGAAGCGCTCACTGGAGGCCTACTTCGCCATCCAACCGCGGCCCTCATCGGAGAAGATCGCGGCCATCGCCGAGAAACTGGACCTTAAAAAGAACGTGGTGAGGGTCTGGTTTTGCAACCAGAGACAGAAACAGAAACGAATGAAGTACTCGGCTGTCCACTGACTGCGGCGGGGCGCAGCGTCCGGGTCAGGGAGAGCTGAGTGTACACCACCCCCGGAGTGGGGGGGAACGGTTATGGGGGACTCCAAGACGTTTCCTGGCAGGTCAGGCTCTCTCCCCCGAAGCCACAGACTTTCCCCTTTATCCCACCTCGTTGCCTCCCGGCCTTCTCTTTCTCTTCTTTCCTTTCTATTCCCACCAGAAAAGCTATGGCGCTAAGAAAAAATTGAAGAAGGGCAGTTCTGGAGGGACTAGCGCTGTCCCTGGTGCTGAAAATCGCCCTCGCGCCCTGGGCTGCGCGACCTCAGGGCAGGAGCCCGAATGTAAGGGATAGTGAATTGGCCCGACCGCAGGACTCTGGGGGTGAAGGCGCCACTTTGCTAAGCGCAATTAGACAAAAGGTGAAGGGATGGGAAGGCAGTGATAAATAATAATACAAAGTCTAACTGGGGCACAAACATGTACTGGAGATTTATTTAGAGTATATAAAATACGTGTACGTTTCCAAAGGATAGCCTTATACTCCTTTCTCCTCTTAAATTTTATCCATCTCATCCTTTGGTTTGTAGTAAGTTTTCTAAGGTATCATGGATTAGGTTCAGGGAAAATGTGCGTGGAGTTTCGAGGTCCCAGCTGTTCTCTGTGGTAAGTCGGGCTCCAGAAAAGATGGGCCCAATTCAGCGACTGAAAATTCTGGGATCCCATTCCTGGTTGCAAGCAGCAGCTGGCAACTGCTCTGGCCCATCTCCCCGATCTGATGGTGTCTGAGGGGGTAATTACTGCCTGATGGAGAATGAGGGGGATTGGTAGTGCTCTGGACCGACTGAGGACTGTGACCCCAGCTCGCTGCTCCAGCCAGATTCCCAGCGCAGCGTAGAGGCAGCTCTTCAAAAGTAATTGTAACTTCTCTGAATCATATGCAAGTCCTTCCAACACGTCTAACCTCGTTGTGATTTTATTATTGTTGTTAGCATTGTTATTTCCTATTATTTATTTAACTCTGCTTCTTTCCATCCCCCCTTTTTTGGGTGTCTCCTGGTGGAGGTTTACTTATGGTTTTGGGGAGAAAGAGGAGCCAGACAGCTGGCCTGGACCCTTCTCACCCACGTCCCTCTGGCCCCGTCACATTTTATCTTTCGTTGCTTCATGTAATTTGCGTGTTGCTGTGTGACCTTTGGTTTTGTTCTCCAAATAGATACAATAAAATATTAAGTTTTCTTCTGTCTTTACCCCTTGAATTAACTTCTAAAATAAATGCTTTATTTTTCAACCCGAATCACAGTGATTTTCTTTCTTGGAGGCTAAGAAGTACTAGTCTTGGAAAGGATTTAAAAGTGAGAACACATACGGGCTGGGTTTTCACTTCCAGCAGGCCGGTCTCTGGCCATCTCTTTCCTTTTCCACGCAGCCTCACCTTCTCACTCTGATCTCCTCTAGGGAGATCTGGCAGCTCATCTCCAGACCTAGGGTTACAAGGCACTTCCCCCCATGCTTCCCAGCATGCGAATCTACCAGCCTCTGTTCGCTCAACTTGATTCAGACCCGTTGCAAACTTTGAGGCCTGACTGATGGGAGTAGAAGTCCCCAATACTTCCACTCATTGGCTGAATGATCCTGAAGCCAGTTTCTTACTGTCTCTAAAAAGCCTCGATTGCTTGTCTGCAGGATGAAGAGGCGAATATTTCCCTCACAAGTTTATTGTTAAGATTAAATAAAATTGTTTGATGCTTAAGGCATCTTTCAGTGCTTGATGCTTAAGATAAAACATTATTTCAAAAGATTCAAATGGCTGGATAGGAAGTGAGTAGATAGATACAAAGAGGGAGGAAAGTGTTCTCCACCGGACAGAGTCTGTTGGGGTCCCTTGGGGGTCATTTCAGAAGCTCATTTAAAACTCACCCAAGAACTTACTCACCCCAGGGTCTATCTCATCTTCTTTGTGGGGGTCTAAATGATAGATCTGCTGCAAAGATCCTAACATAGTGCCTTGCGCACAGTAGGAGCTCAACAGATGGCAGTTCCCTTCTCTCTCACTCTCTTCAAAAGGGGGAAGAAACCTTTTTGTGAGCGGCAGAAACACCTTCACGACCTAAAAATTAATGTTCCAAGTCTAGGAGTGGTCAGCACATTTTCCCTCTGTGTCTTCAAAGAGCGGTGGGTCATCACCTCCGGCCTGAAATTCGGAGCACAGCGGGTCTCCCCTCGGCGCGGTGCACCCTCTTTGCTGCACAAGCAAACCTGGGGATCGCCCCCAACCCCTGGGCCTCAGCCCCTCGCCCCCGCTTAGCCCAACAGCCCCAGCGAGGCATCCACCTCCTTCTCCATCGGGTGTCCTTTAATAATAAATGCCCTTATGCCATTACATTATATTGTGGGTTTTGAAAATTTAAAATACGGCTGATGCAATATTAATTGCCTATAGTGGTATAAAACACAGGGCCGGAGCCCAGCCAGGCTGCAGAGGAGGCGGCCGTGAGCGTCCCGCGCCGAAGTGAAGCGCTCCAGACAGACGCGCCTTTGCGGGCTGCGACGTTTCCTGCAGGTAAGAGACTTCAGCTTTTCTGGCCCGGGAAAGAACCCGATATCCGCCTCCATCTCCTTTCTGAAAAGTTCCCTGCTGTTTAAATTAATAACCTCAAAAGTTTGGAAGACTTTTTTTTTTTTTTTTTTTTTTTGGAGACGGACTGATGAGCCTCCTGAAAGTTAAGATCTGCTCCATAACCGGCCTGTTTGGGTTATGAGTTGACTCGCGCCTCTGAGACTGGTCCGCTTCAGGCGCCGGGGCTGCCCTGGCGCACTGGTATTTTGATCAGTTTCTACCTGCGGGCGGGAGCTCCTGCTCCGTCCACGGCGCGCCCCATCCTCTCCCACCCACTGAGTGCGCCGGGCCGGCGCCGCTGCCTCTCTCCTTGGGCTCTCTCAGGAAGCAACGGGAGCTGTGGTTTCTCCGGAATTGTGCAGTCGCCTCTGCCACTCCTCCCGCAGAGGCACAGAACTCTGAAGAGTGGAGGGTGGGTAGGTACCAGCCGGTTTGGGGTTCACATAGGCCTCCTCTGCATCCTGGTGGATGCAAACCTAACCCTGTGGCCTTGGGCAAGTCATATCACTTCTGTAAGCTTCTCTTGCTGGCTGCAAGCCTCACAAAAATAGTTTTGCAGAGTAACTGAAAAACACTCCTAGCGGATTTTCCATTCCAAAATACCACCAACTTGAAACCACCAACATTCACTGTCCCGGCCCAGCTGGAGTTTCTTTAAACTTAGCCAAGAAAAAGGAGGGAGGAGGGCAATGTTCAGGGCTGTTTGTATGGAAAGCTGCATTGGGCCTTTCGAGGTGGGATTTTGAGAGTCATTTGTGGAGTTGGGCGAAGATTCTAGGTGCTTGACTGTCTGGAGTTAGGGTCTGACCCGGAATGGCTGAAGCCAGGGCTCCCCCTGAATCCTGGGCCCCTGGGTTCCTGTGTGATCTCTGGCCAGGAGCTTCCTCTCTCTCCGTGTTTAAGATAGTTATCAGTTTTGTTCATTGTTTTATATCCAGTGCCCAGCTCAGGGTCTGGCCCAGAGTGGCAGACAATAGGTATCTGTGAAATGAATGAAGGAATGAATGAATGAGGTTTTTGTCTTATAAAATGAAAGAACGCCTTCCAGCCCAATCCTTTCTAGATTCTGGGTACTGTAGGGAAGAGCAGACACCGTCAAGTATAAACAAGGGAGTGGGGTCAGGGTCAAGGTGGTGATCTGCCCTTCTAGCTTCCATTCAAAGGCAGCCAGTTTCCTTCCTGTTTAAATTAGAAGAAACCTTGCATCCCTCCTCAGAACCTAGAGGAAGAATCTGGGAAGAGGACCACGGGGTGATCTCTGCCCTGCTGAATGTTCCTGACACCCTCTTGGCTGTTGAGCCTGGGTTGTTTTACTTTCCTGCTGAGACCCTCTGGGTCTGGAGTAGACAGACCTGGGGTGGAATACCTACTCCATCTCTTAGATGAATAACTTTAACTCTCTTTACTCCCTTTAACTCTCTGAGCCTCAGGCGCCTCATATGTAAAGTAGGAAAAAAGACTATCTTTCAGGATTGCCGTGAAGAGTATCACACAGGCCAGGGTCTGACACATATTAATAGATACTTAATCTTTTTAAAACATTACTCATGCTCAGAAAAGTGACAGAGTTAGTGTTGAAGGGGCAAAATCAGGGCTTGGCCTCAACTAGGATCAACATTTTCCCTCTGTGAACCACAGTGTTCCTCTGTAAAATGAGAGCAGTAGCAGTGACTACCAGCTCTCCACGGGGTTGTCAGGGGTAAACCAGAAAATGTACAAGTAACCTCTTTGCACACCGTGTGGCCCAGGTACGGAAGGGACGATGTAATTCGCTGCCCTGGAGTCCAAGGTGTGAGTTAAGTTCCCACTGACAACTTTGACCCCAATGGCGGCTCCTCGAAGTCACGCCTTCCTTCTTTGCAGAATCCTGGCAAGCACCAACTTCTTGATGGTTGCGAGACTCCGCGCAGCTCTCCCTCCCAAGGGGCGGGCTCCAGTGGGCAGAGGAAGCTGCGATGGGGTCTCTGACTGGGTCTCTGGGGCCCAGCTCCACCTTTGGGATTGGTGTTAGAAGGCGTCAGCCTAGGGCAACACTTGCTGGCGACAGCCTCTCTTTATACTTAAGGAGAGACTGAGGCCCAGAGAGGGGAGGAGGGACTTAGGTGGCTCCTTCTACCGTAGATTGCTCTTTTCCCCAGTCATGCCGTCTTGTTACGCTGCTGTATTTCTTTCTTAGTCCTCATCATTCCCTGACCGCACCCTGTTTATTTATTTAGCAGTAAATGGGCTCAGGGCAAGTACCTGCTCCGTGCAGTACCCTTCTCCCTCACCCCCTCCCCGATCCCAGCGCAGAGCCTCTCACACAGTGGGCGCTTCACAAACGTTCGTGGGATAAGCGAATAATAAAATCTAACACGTATTAAGGGCTTCCTGTATGTCATACTGTTCCAAGCTCTTTTTATGTACCATTAATCCTTAAACAACACGAGTAGGTCCCATTTTAAAACCCATTTTACAGATGACAACTTGGAGACACGGAGTGTTTATGTTACTTGCCAGGGACAAATTGTGACACAGCAATTTGGTGGGGAGCTGGCAAAACACCGGCTTCGTCGCCTCACTGGTCCGCACGCGAGACCCAGCTCAGTCGGGGCAGGGGAGAGGGGGCAGGGGAGGGGGGCCGCTGGAGTGGAGGCGGAGCGGGAGCGTCGGACGTGGCTGCCGGGGCCGCGCGAGACAAGGAGGTGGTGTAAGCCGACGAGGCCCCCCGTCCTCGCCGCGTTTCGGGGCCCTCGACTCGCGCTGCGGGTCTCTCCCTCGTGGTTTCGCGCCGCCTCCCAGGTCTCCGTCACTACTGGTGTCGGTGTGTGCGCTTGACTCCCACGCAACCCGCTCTCAGCTTCCGTCCAAACTCGCAGGCGCGAAACTGACCCCAAAGTGCAGGGGCGAGATGGGCCGCGACCTCTGCGCGCGCAGAAATCCCCCCTTCCGCTCTTCCCTCTCTTCCGCCGAGCGGCGGGAGCCCCCTGCGGTCACCCCGCCCCGCCGGGCGGACGGAGCCAGCGAGGACCCCGGCAGACGAATTAGCCACCTCTTCGATCGCTCTATTCCGATCAGGTCAGGTTTCCCTCCGACGGCACTTCCGCGCCCGCCCGGCTCCCAGGGCTCCTTCCGCGGGGTCAGGGTGCGTCGGCTCCTCCCCGCGCCTCCGGAGGGGGGCTTCCTCTGCGCGCCGTTCCGGCTTGGGGAGCCCCCCGGATTGCGGGAGGAGGCGTTGCGAAAAGAGGGATGGGCGGCCGGGCCCAGGCTCCTCCCGGGAAGTCCTTTCCACCGGTTGCTTTCTGTCTCCAGCGCGTGGAGGACTTGTCTCCATAAAGCATCGGTTCTCTGCCGTTGTCCTCAGCCCGGTACTGCCCAGCCTGGTACTGGAGGCAAACTGGAACCGAAGCAGCACTGTCTCTCTCTCAGTTTAAATTTGAATTTTAGGATTTCACACACACAAAATCCTGGTGTTCATCTTGCGAAAATCAAAATGTTTTTGGACTTCTTTATACTTATTTGTGATTGATGTTGTTTTTACTTTGAATTACACAGGGAGGGAGCACCACCATAATTTCAAGAAGTCTCTGGACGTATCCCACCCCCAATACCATATCTTTTTTCCTCCACTCAACACGCCCTCCACCCATCTCACGCGCGCGCACACACACCAGCCCAGCTCCAAAACCCCTACGTCCCCTCCTGCGACAGAACCTCCCAATGCCTGGGGCTTTGCTAGGCAGCTCACCTCTTGGCAGATATAGTTAATGTCCAGCCCTCATAAATCAAGACCATAAAAAGCTTACTTTCATATGCACTCAATTTCTACCAAACCTAAACTAATTGCATAAATTCCTTTAGGCCACTCAGGGCTGCTCTCTGGGTTGGGATCTGATCAATTAGTCATTAGGCACTCCATTAGCTGGGGTTTAAGCTGCCTCATATAAATGTCTCCTGTCAATTTGCTTGTAATTGAATGAATAAAAAAGGGTACAATTATTAGCACAGAGGATCAGAATGTAGAGAGGTCAGTTTTATTAAAATATTCTAAAAATGTCTTAATCTAATAACAACAACAACGATTAGAAGGCATTTAGACACCAGCCACTCCACGAATCTCTTTTCATGTTAAGGAAAGGTCTGGCCTGAGACACAGCAAACTGAGTATGTATCCAAGCTCTGCCACCTTGGGAAACCAGTCTTTTCCACTCTTAGGACCTTAGTTTCTTTACCTGTAAAATTAGTAGGTTGGAGGTGATTTTTTTAAAACTACTTTTATAGTTTGTCAGAGTAATCCATGAATATAGTTAAAAATTGAGCACAGAAATACAATTTGACCAATCCCCACCCTCAGCCACTTTTAGCTATTTCTTTTATTAATTACATGTCTAAATAATATATTTTGATACTGTTTTTTCTCCTCTTAAAGTTCAGAGTTTGTGTCTTCATGTATTGATTAAATAATACAAGATTCAAATTCAAAAGAACTACAAGACATGCAGTGAAAAGTCTTCTTCCATCCTTGACCCAAGTTAGCTAGTTCCCTTTGTTGAAGGCAAATAACAATATCAATTTCTTGTGTATACTCCTGAGAGATTTTATTGGCTGTCATTTTTTGATTTGTCATTTTTAGTTATTGTGCACTAATTTCTTGCTCTGGTATCAGAGAACTAGGAGTAATAATAATCTTGAATAATCTTTCCATAGCAAGAAGCCTAAGAAGTTTTATACAAAAATCAATAATTAAAAAATGTGAACTGAATGGGCAGTTGAAAATTCTGATTCTTATTTATTTTTTTTGCTAAAAATTAATTTGGAGTTGCAGACTCCATGATGTGCAAAAACTGCCTCGTCACAAACATGAAGAGTGTTTATGGACTGATTTGCATTCTATCCCATCTCCTTCCGAATAGAATTTAAAGCGACCTATCTGCAAGTACTATGGACTCAGTGAGCCCATTTTTGCAGTAAGAAGAGTTTTTCTGTGGCGTAGAATAGCAATAGTGGGACTGAAGAGTACATCAGTGACATCGTTTAACAATCCGCCTAGGGCTGGGGATTGAGCACGAGACTGCAGAAATTCCAGCCAAGCTCCTGCATGTGAGGGAATTAGGAGCCTCAGAGCATAAATTCTATCTCTGACAGAAGTTCAAGGTGGTGATCCAGATTGACTGCAGGGCGATGTACAGGGAGCCATTGTTTCAGGGGCAGGACTGATTTATGCTGAGCCTTGCATACTCTCTCAATGAATTCTTGTAGTGAAAAGTATGGATTGAAAGAGTTAACTAGGAGAATCAGTCATCTCTGGTCGCCATACAGGCCACAGGGTGCAGTGGGAAAGACTCTGAAATGTGCACAGAAAGGTGTGAGTTCAGGCACGCTGTTGGATGTGTTCTTGGCAACTCAATTCACTTCTCAGTGCCTTAGTTTCCCCTGCTCTAAGGTAAGGAACTGAATTCGATAGTAGTTCAATTTTGGTGAGGATTCATGGACTCCTTTGGAAATCTGAAGAAAACTATTCCCCTAACCCAGACAAATGGACATCTGTGCACGCAAACTTCTTGCTAACTTCTTGAAGATTAACCACGTATCTGCTGGATTCACCCCATGAGTTTATGAGTCCCAGGTTCAGACCCCCCTGGAACAGGTCCTCTAAAGGCTGCTTTTCATGTGACTATCTGAATGTATGGTCAAATACCCATAAGCACTGAAACCGGTTTAGCAAACTGGGAAGAACTTTCCTGAAGGTAAAAATAAAGTGTCAATTAGAGTATGAGCCAATTGTCAATAAAGACTCCAAATGGTTTTGGCAAAATCATTCTTCAGACCAATAGTCTCCCAAGAGACAAGTGTGGTGGAGTGAAAAAAGCACTACATTAGGGGTCAGAAACTAGTGTTTTTGTTTTTGTTTTAACCAGTCTGCCAACAACTAGAATTGAAATTTTGAGCTGGGGGCTTCCCTGCTCTGACCCCCTCTTTTCTTATGGGTAAAATGAAAGGGTTGGGCCAGATGACGTGCGAAGCTGCCAGTTATGACATTATGTGAGCATAAGGCATTGGCATGTCTTACGTTTAGTATTTGTTTCAGCTTATTTTATTTTTCTATTCTGCTTTCAGAAGGATAGATGTACAAGCAAAGTAGAATTGGAAGGAGAGGCTACCAAGTGTGGTGTCCGCTGGGTTCCCAGCATTAGGGTTCTAAAACCATGTGATGGAAACATAACCCCACGTCCTAATGAAAAAATAAAAACAGCAACGGTTTGTAAGTTTAAAAATTAAAGGCAGTGGGGGGGGGAGTGTAGGAGGCAGGATGAAGTTAAAATATTTTGTTAGACTAAATGGTTCTGGCTCAGCCAAGCCAGTTTATCAGCAGGTGTGGGAGCCCCAGTGAGGAGTAGAGACTGAGGGGGTGGTGGTCGTGGGCTGGGCAGGGTAGCCCCCTGGCATCCAAGCCCATTCCAGCTCTGGCTGGAATCCACAGGTAAGAGAATGCTGACCAGGTCTCCTGTTCTGGCTCTCAGAGCTTCATTTTCCCTCCCTTTCTGACTTGGGTCAATTCTTGCAGCTGCCGGCTCACTCAGCCTTTGAGGGGCTGTATGGTCATCTGGTTCAGATAAAATGATAAAAGCATCAGCCCCCTTCAACTCTTCTGCCTCCAACTTCCTGAAGTTTCTCCTGTCCTGTAGATTCCCCCCCGTCGCCGTTTTATTAAGAGATAATTGACAAATAACATTGCATAAGTTTAAGGTGTACAATGTAGTGATTTGTTACACGTAGCTATTGAAAATGATCACCTCAAGAATACCAGTTCACATCCATCACTTCACATAGTTACATTTTTTTTTCTTTATGGTGAGAACTTTCAAGATCTATCCTCTGAGCAACTTTTAATATGTAATACCGTTTGGCTAGCTATAGTCATGTTGTTCATTACATCCCCAGAACTTACTTATTTTGTAACTGGAAGTTTGCACCTTTTGACAACCTTCACCTAATTCCTGTGCTCCACAGTTTTTACTTCTTGAGTTTTTCTCCCATGATATTTTAGTGTTGCTTATGGCTTTGGGTTGGATGGCCCTACGACATCTAGTGCTATTAGGTCATTGAGAGGAAGGTCCGTATCTCTTGATTGTCAAGGTAGGGTTTTCCATCACAAGAAGAGTTGTAATACTATTTCCTCAAATGCTTTCTATTAGCATTGTTAGGCACGTGAAATCCTAGAATGGGAAAAGAGAAGAGTTCATGGAGGTCCTCTGGGACGAGAACATGATGTTCTATTTCTAGGGGCCCAAGAATCTGTATTTTTCACAATCTCTCCAGGTGACTCTGCTTACGCGCCCAGATTTAGGAAGATGTTTTGTAGAGCCCCCGCCCCAGCAAAGTGCCCCACACTGGAGTTTGGGTATATAGCCTGAAACACAAAATTGCTTTCAATGCTTTTTCATTAAAGGTGGTGTAAAATTTGCCTCCCATATTGCAACGTATCTGTGACTATTTTGCCCTCCTCACCATTGTGACATTAGTTTACTTAAGGAATCAGTTGGGGCAGCACCCAGAGCTTTTGGTGTAACCAGACCCTACACCCTGATGTGTGGCTCATAAGAACAAGCAGCTTAGATTGCCAGCAAATTCTAATGCAACCTCTTTATTGTAGGGCAAAAATGAGACCTAAAAGCAATTTAGTAGGTATATGGTAAATAACAGTGAAACAAGCAACAACTCTGATGATTGCTTTAGAACAGCAAGTATTTAACAGGTTTTGAAATTAAATCTATGAATGAGCTATTCTTGCTTATAATCCTCCTGACCACACCCCTCCCCCCAAAGGTGAAGGGAGGAAAGGAGGAAATTTTAGGGTATAGAGGGTTCCTATTTATTTCCCCCCCTCGAGTGTCCCTATCTTAAAAGTACTGTTCCTTCTAAAATGTTTTACAAACCTAGGTGAAGTACATATATTGTAACCTATTTTTAATTCTTTAAAAATTTTTATTTATTTATTTATTTATTCATCAAAGAGAAAGAGAGCGAGAGCACAAGCAGGTGGAGTGGGAGGCAAAGGGAGAAGCAGGCTTCCCGCCGAGCAGGGAGCTTGATGCAGGACTCGACCCCAGGACCCCTGGATCATGACCTGAGCGAAAGGCAGATGCTTCACCAACTGAGCCACCCAGGCATCCCTAAACTGTATTTTGAAAACGAGGTATCAGAAAGGTTAAACAACTTGTTCAAGGTCATAAAAGTGCAAATGACAGAACCTAGGAGTGAAACCCAGCGTCATCTGGCTCTGGAGCTGTATGTACTCTTTCCATGATGCCGCGCTTGCTCCCGTCGGATAAAGCGGACAAAACTACTGACTGGTATGCAGCTGGACTCCGCAGAGTTCAAGCCCGGTTACGATGACTTCAGAGGGTGGGAGGGAGTATGAGAGCTGCTGCTTTTCTGAAGGACGAGAGGTTTGCTGCCAAAGAGGCAACACAGGCTACGTCTAGGATAGTTAGTGAGAAACTCCGTTAGTTAGAGATGAGGTGATGCTTATGTTCCTCCCAGGAGTTAAAGCAAGACTTTTTTTCATGTCAATTTATCTTTAAAGTGGAAGTTATATGTGTCCATCATTTCAAAGTTCAAATAATTTAGCAAGGCTTGGCATGATAAGAAAATATCCTGTGGTCTCCCTCCTCCTCCTCCAATTCTGGAGGTGATCACTTTCACTGCCTTTAGCTGGTTCTCCTGCTGTTTGCTTCACTGTCTCTAAATATCATGTTTATATTGTCACCTCTTGCGTGTTCACTTTCCAGTAATGAGAGGAAGATTTAGCTCTCTCTTTTTCCCTACCCCCTCGCTGTTCCAATAGAGTTGAATCTCAGTTTTTGTTAGATCTATATTCAGTGTTCATATGTTTTACTCTCAAACAACATTTACTGCTGAGCCATGTGAGACAATTGACTTACTTTTCCTTTTCCATATCATATTTTCTTTTTCTTGGCATTCGTAATTATTGCCTTTTTCTGTTTTGTTTTCTCTATTATTAACGAACCTCAAACTCTCCCCATTTATGTAAATCTCATCTCAAGACTTTTGAACACATCAAGTGTTCCATCAGTTTAATGCCCTTGAAGGAACCTGTCTTGGAGCTTTCTGACCTGCTCCCGGATGGAGCAGTGCTTCTGTACTCCTGCTGACAGCTGTCATGCTAGGGGCCCCCTTTGTCATCAGCCTACAGATTCTCTTTTGGGTCGAATCCTCTGTTTTCCAGCATCAATATCTTTCTTTGGGTTCATGCCTCATTTAGGTGGCACACGTGCACCCTGAGAAAGAGTGTGATGGAGGTAGATTTCTTGAAAACCATCAGGTCTAAGAACGTCTTTTATTCTAACTGGTAAATGGCTATTTGACAGCTATGGGTTGGAATTAATTTTCCCTAAGCCTTTTGAAGAGTTTGCTCCATTGCTTTCTAGCATTTGGTGTTGAAAATGCTGAAAGTTGGAAAGTTCAAAGCCATTCTCATTCTCCCCCCCTTTTCATTCTCATTCTTGATTTGTGTACGAAATTTATGTTCTCACTCTGGAAGCTTCTATGGTATATTTTTAACATTTATTCTGCCGAGCAAGTTCCATGTTGACATTCACAACTTCCGTTCTTGGGAATTTCCTTGCATTATTTCTTGGAAGCTTTCTGGTTTTTGTCCTCCGTATTTCTGAAATGCTTATTGTTTTGATATTGAGCCATCTGGACTGGCTCTCTGATTTATCATTTCTCTACTATTTTTCTCTTTTTGTTTTTGTTCTTTGGTGATATTTCCCTAAATTTTATATTTCAACACTTCTATTGAGTTTTTAAATTTCTCCTGTTTTGCTGTTTAAAAAATTCTTTTTTTTAAAGATTTTATGTATTTATTTGTCAGAGAGAACACAAGCAGGGGGAGCAGCAGGCAGAGGGAGAAGCAGGCTCCCCACTGAGCAAGGAGCCCGATGCGGGACTTGATCCCAAGATCCTGGGATCATGACCTGAGCTGAAGGCAGATGCTTAACTGACTGAGCCACCCAGGTGTCCCATGTTTGAAAAATTCTAACGGATGTTTATGCTCTTTGATTTTTTTCTTATTTCAGGGACGCTATCTTTTTAGTGATACTAGCTCTGAGTTATATTCAATTATATATTTAATATTACTAATCACTTCTTCTAAATTTATTCTTTCCTCAGTGTCTGTTTCCTCCAAAGTGTTTTATTTTCAATATGACTGTTATGGTCTCTGTGCCTTGACACTGTTTAATTAGGTAAAAAGTTTATTGGAAACTCTGCACACATGAGTTGACTTTGTTTACTTGGGTTTTCTATTTAGAGTCGCCTGGTTGGGCTGTTTCCTTGAAGATTCTCTAATGCTAGTTTTGTTTTGTTTTGTTTTTCTTCTTTGGATTGGTTAATTCCCAGAGAAGAATCTCTCAATTTCCCCTTTGAAGCTTCTGTGTCTGCCTGTTCGTGCTCGGGATGCTGAGTGAGAGAAAAGGGATGTGATTTCCAACATTGAGAATGTAAAATTTTATTTTATTACAGTGTTTTCTATATAGTTTCCCACCCTTAACTGTGGCTGGTGTCCCAAACACAGTCCTTAAAAAAAAGCCCCCCCACATTTTTCTAGTGAATAAATCACCAGCATTCTGGGGGGATTGGGTGAGGCAGGTCCCCAGCTGGGCCACGTGGTTGAGGTAGGTCTAACTGCTCATCTGAAGGTCTAACTGCTTTCTAAACAAGCTCTCTGCCAAGTCACCCGTTTGCAGCCTCATCTTAACTCCCACTTCCAAAGATCCGGGGTACTGTCACTTTGTCTTTTAGGGATTTGCTGGGCATTTGGGGCTGCTTCTCAGCTTCCCCCCACCCCACCCCGTGCTGACTTAGAATTCAGCTTTCTTGACTCTGTTATCACTTCTTACTTGCTCTCCAGTTTCCAAAAAAACTTTTTTTTTTTTTTTTTTTGCATTTGTCTTTTTCCTTGTTCTCTTTGTCCCTGTAGACTTATGCTTTCAGTATGCTTTAACCATCGTTTTAAGGTTAGGTTCTGGGAGAGGGGGAGCTGACGTATATGTTTAGTCTCCTATTTTAACTGGAAGTCTCCAGAGCAGAGATTCTGAACGAAGGTCCGAGGACTCCTGAAAGAATCACCGATGTGCTTTGAAAGGCGTCTTTGTATCCCCTGAAACTCTATGCAGCATGTGTGTCTTTACATGTATATTCTCACCCTCTCTAAGTCTGGAGCTTTCATCAAATTTTCAAAGTGATCTGTCCTCAAAATCTAAGGACCGTTTCTCCAGAGGCCAAGCATACGTTACATTGGGAAGAAGGTAGCATAAGCTTGAAGGTACTCGAATTTAGGAAAATATCAGACCAGCCTCAAACTTTTCAATCCTGCTAACAGTTGAAGGTTCCCTCACTAGGACTGAACAATCCTTGAAGACCAATTCATTCCTCTAGTTCTTGTCTAGGTCCTAAGAGCCATGCATTATGCCTGAGGGGGGAGTGCTCACATGTTGGAAATCCGAGGTGGAAAGTAACTGATGAAACCTTTGAGATGATCCTTTTAGGGTAGCAGCCCCCAAATGCCAGAAGGTCAAGTAAACGAGAACAATGAGCCACACACAGGGTGGCAGAATGTGGCGCTGGTGGCGGTGACCCGGAGGGCACAGGCCTGGTCTGAAAGGGGCTGGAGGTACACAGCATCAGCCCGTGACTGCTGTGTGGGAAAACGAGCCCCAAGTAAGCAAATCTTCTGATTTTTCCAGAGAAGCTGGAAATCTAGGTTTCTACAATGTGACACCTACTTGCCTCTTCTTCATTAAAAAAAAAAAGTAAAAAAAAAAAAAAAGTCAGGTAGGCCCAACTAAAAACATATGCAAGCCAGATTTAGCTCCCAGACCCCCAATTTGTGGTATCTCCTTTGCTCCAATCTTCTTTTGACTACTGGGAGCCTAGAATGAGGATGTTTCCATGTCATGGTTGCCCAAGAGAAGGATCTAGACTGCTCGTTGGATCTCAGAGGGTAGCTGTGAGCCCTTCCTGTATAAAAGGGTGGACATTGGTGGCTTTGGAGTGTGTGTGTGTGTGTGTGTGTGTGTGTATGTGTGTGTGCGTACACGCGCATGTGAGAGAGAGAGAGAAAAGGAGGCAAGGGAAGACTCTGGTGAAGAGATAAGATGAAGAGAGACAGTGTTGGCTTTGGGCCCAGTAAACTATACTTCTCATGGTTTGATGGACGAGTTTTACAAAATTGGGGGGTAGGGTGGGTGGAGATTGGGTGGATAAAACTGCTGAGTAGAGTTTTAAAATATTTTAGAAAGATCCAGTACTGTCCAATAAAACTTTCTATAATTATGAAAATGTTTTCTGTATCTGTACTGTCCAGTATGGTAGCCACTGGCCACATGTGACTACTAAACACTTGACAGGAGGCTAATTCACCTGAAGAAGGGAGTTTTTACTTTAATTTAAAAAACCCCCTGTGGCTACTGGCTACTGAACTGGGCAGGGCAGGATGGACCAGTATATCGCAACATGCATTATGTCTTCCTTCATGGGTGGCATGGGGATAAGTAAGACAGAAAAACATGTCTATTTTTATAGCTACACCCACCCACCCCTTCCACGCACACACCTCCCCCCAACACGTACATTGAGCCCATGATTTCATGGCTACCATTGCCTGGCTGGGATCAAGTTTAAAAAGGCAGTAAATTTAAGACAAGTGTTTAGGAGACATTTTTTAAATATTTTATTTATTTATTAGAGAGTGAGAGAGAGAGAGAACACACAAGCAGGGGGAGGTGCAGAGGGAGAAGCAGGCTCCCTGCTGAGCAGGGAGCCCGATGCGGGGCTTAGTCCCAGGACCCTGGGATCATGACCTGAGCCGAAGGTAGACACTTAACCGACTGAGCCACACAGGCACCACTAGGAAATATTTTTAGTAAACATATTTAATAAATAGTATTTAGGAGGTATATACTTAAGGCAGTTATCGTAAAGGTCATACAAATGACTGAAGTTTGGGAATCAAGGAGCTTCATAGATATTTACCAAATTGTGGTCCACATAGCACTGGGCACTCATCTTTCACCTTAAGAAGTATCCCATTGACAAGTTAAATAAGTTTGGGCAGTTTTCAAAGAACTTTGTTGTTGTTTAACTATGGGACTTTTCAGAGTCTCTTATAAGTTGGAATGAATGTGACTCTCCAGGAAAGGAATCCAGAATGTAGCATTTCTCATACCTATCGGACCGAGGAAGGACCCCTGTCCTCTTTTTTTTTTTTCTCCAGGGCCTCCATTGTTTGGAGGGATGCTCATGTTCCTTGGAACCTAGTTTGGAAACAATGTGGCCTAGTTTTTCTCTATGGGCCAGAAAGTAGGTATGTTAGGCTTTGTGGTCACACAGCCTGCAGCTGCTTAACTCTGCCATGACCTTGCGGAGGCAGCCATAGAGCATACATCCACGTGCGGGTGTGGCTGCGTTCTCACAGCACTTTGTTTATAAAAACAGGCAGCAGGCTGGACAGAGGACGTGGCTCCGCAGCAGATACCTTGCCAGGGTCCCGTTCTGCCAGCTGTTAGCCTGAATTTGACCTCATGGCACCTTGAAAGTGGAGAGTGGGAGAGAGTCAGGAAGATGGGCGTGGAGGCCAGCTGTGCTATGGCTAGTTGTGTGACCTTGGGCAGGTCCCATGGCTTAGCCCTTCTGCTTCTGTCTGGAAAATGAGAATGATGGTAACAGTAACTACTGTTGGTTGCGTATCCACTATGTGCCATGCCGGCACTCTACCAGGCTCTGGGCAGACCGGTGAGATGTTGGTCCTTATGGGGACAGAAAGTTATGACAGACAGTAACTGCCAGGGTTGGTAGTACCCCTTAACTTGGGGTAAAATGTGGAAATAACACTTCCCCTGAAAACATTTTTATTTGTTGGATCCTTACCATGAGTCAGTCACCTACTCTTCTTAAATGCGCGATGTCATTTGAGATAAGCACTGTTATCCCCATTTTATAAGAAAACTGACATCAAATCCCCTTCTCCTTCTTTTACACCCTACTTACCTCACCAGGTACACTGAAGTTCAAATAAGAATATAAGTGAAATGCTCAGTCAACATATAGCAGATGCTTATCAACTGTCAGTCCTGCCCTTAATCCCACTCCTCCGAGTCGAATCCTTCAGGGTGACTTTCCTGGAATTTTCGGGTTAAGCTGCTAGAGAGAGGGTCCCCAAGCCTTTATCCTGGAGAGTCCTGTGGATTTCACATTGAAACAAATCTATGTGAAATTGCGGCCCAGCAAATGGGCAAGAAATAGAGAAATAGAGATCAGATCAGGGCAGGAAGACTTGAATCCCTACCTAGACTTCCAGGGGAGCTCAACAGAGCGTGCTTTTCCAGGGACCACACGCGACTGATAGGCTTGGTCTCTTAAGAGGGGTTTCTGAACCCTGCATTGCACCGCAGCTCCCTTTCCCATTCTGGTGAGCTCTCTAATGTCCTGCTTGGCATCTCCCGAGAACTGGTGCCTCAGAGATGAAAGCCAGGAAAATGCAACAAGCCATCGGCGGCGCTCACTCAATTGATTTTTACACAAAATTTGCCTTCATGCACGAAGGATGGAAAAATGATCCCATAAATAATGGATAACAAAAACAAATGCAGGGAGGAAATCAATAGTCACACACTTGATACCACAGGGAGATGGGAGAGGAAAATATGGAGGCTCTTCCAGCTAAACGGCCCCCCGGGGAACCCCTTCCTAGCACTTCCTGCTGGGGAGGGAGAGGCCCATCTTGCCCTAGCAGGCCCGGGAGCCAGTCCGATGAATCCCTGGGGAGGGCACCAGGAGCGTGGTGTCTCATGGAGCCTCTGGCTTCCCTGGGTCTTAGTGAGGTCTGGGCATCCCCCGAAGTTTCAGAGTCAGTTCCAGGGCACTGGAGCCATCTGCCCCTCAAGGATCACCTCAATTTCCAGCCCACAGACCAGGGTACATGCCCTGGTTCCTTTCCTGAGCTGTCCTTGGCCTCAGGAGCCCCAGAGGTCTTTCAGAGATGCCAAAAAGGCTGCCGTGTTCTGTCTGAGATTCCTCCCTTGTTCTACTCATGGCAAGTTGCCCCCAGAGCTGGTCACTGCCTCTGCTGTGACAAAAGCCCCCAGAATGGCATGGGGGTGGGAGGGCTTTGCATCCTGGTTCTCCCATGTGCTCTACCTGTATGGTTCTTGGCAAGTCACTCAACCTCTCCGAGCTTCCGTTTCCTCATCTGTAAAATGGGGCAGGAGGGGATCAACTCCTTGATGTGTATACAGTGCCTGGCATACAGCAAATGCTTAGAGTAAGGTAGGCACGGTCACCCTCAAGTGACAGCTGAAATCCGTGCTGCATGCTCACTTCCACCGACTTCCGTGGTCTCGTGACTGGACGGGGGTCATGGCTCCTAATTAGTCTTCCTGCCTCTGGCCTCTTGTCTCTTTGGTCCTTGCTCTTCATAGTTGCCACCTTTCTGAAAGACATGTTTGATTACGTCAGACCTTTTTGTGGTGGTTGCCATCAGTTTTCATCGTATTCTGTTTGTTTGACTAGGTGGTGCGTTCACATGGTTCAAGTCAAAGCCATGAGTTTTCCTCCTTTGCTTTCTCTTCCCATCCACCCAGCACTAGTATCTCTGTCTTCTATATCTTTCCAGAGAAGTTTTATTAATTAGAAGCATATATATTTGCTTGTATATATTTGCTTGTCAATATATATTTATGTATATGTATTTTCATGTGTTCCTTTTTTCTCAAGATGGTAGCAGACTATGCATACGGTTCCATACTTCTCTTTTTCTACTTAATATATCCTTGTGCTTTTTCCCTATCAGTTGATAAGGAGTTTGCTTTTTTTTTTTTTTTTAAAGATTTTATTTACCTATTCAACAGAGATAGAGACAGCCAGCGAGAGAGGGAACACAAGCAGGGGGAGTGGGAGAGGAAGAAGCAAGCTCACAGTGGAGGAGCCTGATGTGGGGCTCAATCCCATAACGCCGGGATCATGCCCTGAGCCGAAGGCAGACGCTTAACTGCTGTGCCACCCAGGCGCCCCGGAGTTTGCTTTTTTTAAACAGCTGCCCATTGTATTCCATTCTAGGGATGTACCATCATTTATTTAACCAATCCCTGTTGGTGGAATTGGGTTTTTTTCTCCCCCAGACTTTTGCTTTTATGAGCAATGTGGTGATGAATAACCTGGTACATATGTAATTTCACAAAACATCTCCAGGATAAATTACTAGACGTGTAATTGCTGGATCAAAGGGGATGTGCACTTTTACTTTTGCCAGATATTGCCCATTTGCTCTCCATAGAGGTTATGCCTTGAACGCACCCAGCAGTCGTGTGAGAGAGCGCCTCTTTCCCCACTCTGGCCCACACTCCCAGGGCATCTCCATGGGTACTCTGTCCCACACATTCAGAAGTATCAGTGTTTCCCATCATGTCATCCCATCTCCCGGCTGTCATAACTTTCACATGCCACGCCTCTGCCTGGGAAATGCCATCATCCTTCAAGTCCTCGCTTGATGCCACTTCTGTGTTCCTTCCCTGTGCTCCCTAGGCGGACCCAGTCAGTAGCTCCTTCCTCTGTTCTCCCAGACCGCACACCGTTTTTACAGCACCCACCACACAGATCATATTTGTTTATGCACTTATACTCAGGGCTTACTCATCTGTGTATCCTCAGTGAGAGCTAGGAGCTCTGAGTTACTGTTTATTGGATGGATGTGCAGGATACTATACTGAACTATGGGGGGGAGGGAACAAGAAAAAAATCAGGATCCCTGCTCTCAAGGAACTTGCAGAATTTATTAGAACTCTCTGATTTTGGAAAAGTGGGTACTTGGTCATTTTAATAATTTCTATAACTGTCACAGAATTCACGTGGACTTTGCAATGAACAGAGGTGAGGGAATGTGTGTGTGCCCTTGAGAGAAGACAATACACACACAAGCCCATTCCCATCTTGACTGTTTCCCTCCCTCCCTCCCTCCTTCCCCACCCTCTCTCAAGTGAATAAATAAATCCATAAAAAAAAAGTGTGAAATGGTAGTATTTCTACCACAAAAAAATAAGGCATATGAAAAACACTTTTAAAAGAAAATTCTAGAAAGACATATAAATAGTAACATTCAGAGCATAAACTATGGTATTTAAGCATGATTAGTAGTATTGTCATCTACTTAGACTGAGTTGCAAAATAGAAGTAAATAAATTCAGAGATTTTGGAGGTGTGAATGGGGCCTAATTCTTATAATACCAACCTTAAAAGTTTTAACCATTACATTGTTTTTCTTTCATGTCAGATTGTGACTTAAAATCAGAAAACAGATTATGACAAATTAGAATGAATGACTCAGGCATTAACTTCTCTCTCCTTTCTTTTAGGAACAGGTGAGAAAAAAATGACTTTGCCAAAGTAAATGGGAAGCTTTGAAATGTCAGGTGCATTGCAAAAACACACTGTCCTGCTTTCTGCTTCTAAGAGAACATATCCCACTATAAGAGCAACTCAGATAGATCTGAAGAAGAAGTGAGAGTGAGTACAGCTTACAGACCAAGCCAGCACAAGAAGGTAAAGGAAAAGTTACAGGAAGGAGAAAAAGTTGACAGGAGAATGAAGCAAATACTGAAAAGTTAAGCTTGAGCATGCCAGGACCAAACACTTAACTAGAAGAGAATTTTGAGCTGCTCATTTTCTTGACTCCCTGATTTGAAAACCCCAAATCTATCAGAGGAGCTTGATCCTTAATGTGGATTATTATTTTATAAATTATTAAGAGCAATAGCTCTCCATTTACTGAATGTCATAACAAAAGAGATAGGAGGAAAACCAAGACATTGCCTACCCAAAGAGCCTAGCATTTGGACAGTGTAAAGTCACTAAATAATTCAGCAGCTATTTGAAAGTATAGTGTTTTGTAATTTCGACAGAACCATCTTAGTCTGGCTCTCTGTAGCACAGAATTTTAAAAAGATGTTCGCCTTCGTGACGATCTATTTCTAGGAGACATGGGAGTCGGGTAGAAACGCTGGTCAGGAGAAAGAGGACTGTCTAATTAGAGAGCCTTGTGTTTACTCTGATTTTAAACTTTCATGAGACTGCTGAGGGTGAGGTCTGACCAGCTTCTAGTACCCTCTCTGATTTCTTTCTCTGCGCCCACACACTGGTGCTCTAACTAGACACATCTGGGCCCCGCATGCCCGTGGAGGGGACAGCCACTGCCCTGTGGCAACTGTCACATATTGCCGGAAAGATGAACGGAGGAGCAAGCCAAAGTAGCCCCCTTAACTCTCCTAGTCAGGCTGGCAGGCCTGGCCGGCCTGGTCCGGCTGGTCCAGAGCGGCCTGGAAGATGCTGCACCGAGAGAGGATAGGGATGGGCTGAGGCAAGGTGCACGAGGGCTGATCCCAAAGGAAGGAATTAATTTATCACTCCGGGGTGGTTTTATGGAGAGCTGACCTTACTACAGGGAGGATTTCATGCAGTTTGCTGTGATCCATAAAAGTAGACCAAGCGTTCTGAGCCTGACTGGAAGGCCGAAGAGCGTTACAGATAAGAGAGCACTTGGCTTAGTCTTTAGGTTCTGTCCCTCCGTGGCTGCGGGACCACAGGCAGGTGCCGTCATCTCTGTGTGCCTCAGTTTCCTGCCCTTGAAGACACAGATAGTCATCATGCTCACCTCGCGGGGTGGTTGTGAGGCTTACCCTGGAGAATAATGTACTGTGGCAGAGCACGCCTGGCTCAGGGGGGGCGCTCAGTATGGGTCAACTACTCTTAGTCCTTTGCCCTGACTTCCTTTGACCCCCAAGAACTGGGGTAGGCACGTAGCTAGTTACAGAGAACAGAGCTCTGTGTTTAATGTGGCTATTGAGTGAGGGCCTCTGCAAGTACTTATTGGCAAGACAGACTCCTGTGGATGAGTTATGTAAGTGGCATCCCAGAGGTCCCGGCATGGATGCAAACCAATTAAGTTAAGCACTTACCGCAATCACAAGTGCAACTCATAGGTTTAAACGTGGGAAGAGAGTATATGTGAACTTGGCTTGGCAGTACTTTGCTTTGTCAGGTCTATTAGAAATATAGCCCGTGAATTCCTCACTCTTGTTCTAAGTTCTCGAGCACTTTTTGTCTAATGAAGTATGGGATTCTGGATCTATTTTTTTACTAGCTATGCAGTCTCATCCATCTATTTATATTCTCTTAAGAGAGTATAATTTTTCTTATCCATTCCATTTCCTTATCCATTAAAAAAAGTTTTAGTACAAACTGAAATCACCCTAGCAATTTCGAAGCACAGGGATTGCATACTGGGAATTAAGTACTTATAGAATTGTTGTGCGGGCTGTAGTTGAGCACGTAGGAATGACTCCCAGAATATTATGGGAGCTGTGGCCTTTGTCACAAGCAGGCAGCTCCCTTCTGGAGAAAGTGAGGTCTAGAACACACCGTCTTGGCTGCTGTCCAGAGATCAGGACGGTCTCCACTGCCAATGCAGTGTGCAGTCTGAACACTGGACCATTAAAACCACCACAACTATCACGGCCTGTGGAAGCTGAAGATGAGACGTTAGCATCTCATGCTTTTCCTTGCCCATTTGAAAACAGCAATCCTAGAAGGAGATTACCTTTCACTTCCTTTCTGCCTTCCAATCTTGCTCGAGTGCCTCTGTTTCATGAAATCTCTCTCACATCTAGAACCCTAGCTGCAATGGAGTCTGGAAATGACCTATGAGCTCTAGCCTCTTAAATACTTAAAGGTACCTCAAGGAAGCTGGAAATTGATGTTGAGTACTCACTGACCATATCCAGCCCAGAAAATATCCAGTCCAAAAAAACTGGACACCGCTACTATAGTGGGATTCATTGCTTCATCTTTTCAAAAGACCCAAAGGGAATCATTGTTTCTTCAGATGCCAGGCTGAACTTCCTGTGTGGATGGGAGAATTCTCCACCTCCTTGGCTCCCTCCCAGTGACCTGAGGTCATAGCACAGGTGTCTACAGAAGCCCTCCTTGCCCATCTGTCAGTGCTCAAGGGTACCTTTCCAGGCCATTCCTCCTGTTTTCCATTCAAACCCCTCCCTATCTATTCTGGACTCCACAGTTCCCATCCTGTTCCTTCAGGCCAAATTTCAATTTCTTTGATTGCTCCTCTCATAGTGAGACCTGAGTAGAATGAATTGTGTGGCTGGGTCTCAGTTTCATCTCTACCAATACTGTATCCACTTCACACTTAGCCCAGGCTTAGAACCTTGTACTAAGGATGGAGCCTAAGACCACACTGTCATCAAAGAAGTTATTATCAGGTAGAACCTGGAAGACAGTGCTGGGAATTCCAAGATAAAGCTCAAACCAAACAGGTTGGTCTAAGGCAAATACATAGAGAAAATTATTCTTGAATGTCTTCCGACCCACATTTTGTTGTTACGTATTTCCCACTTACATACTGGACTTGGCGGGTGCCCTTTAACTTGGGATCATAATAGACATACTCTGCAAACCTTAATTGTTCTACATCTCATTTTTTTCAGTGTCTTGTAAAATGGCTCGCCAGCTCAGGGATTCTCAAGCCTGTTTGGGCCTCAGCTCAGCTCAAATGAATCTGAATCTCAGTGGGTATGGGTGAGGTCTTGGCAGCAGTTTCTGAAGCTCTCCAGAAACAACAGTGATAATGTACAGCCAGAGTTGAGAACCACGGCGTTATCTAATTTGACAGTCTAACTTGAGTTGGTATGTCAGTGGGTGCAAATGTCTTAATATATCATCCCAACTAGGGCAGTCCTATTTTTCTTTTATTAGGACTGTTTTCAGGCAATGCCATAACTCAAAAATCAAATTCATAATTGCTTCTTCGGGTCCCACGGCAGGATAAAGTAATAGATAAAGTTTTGGGGTCAGGACAATATTTTAATATCCTTCAGGTTATACCATTCAAGCAGGTGACTTTTCCACCTATGCATAAAACCAGTTGTAGCAGTTTAATATTTCATTCTTGGTGAAGAAATAATTTTATTCTATGAAATGGAATTAATTTTATTCTCTCTTCTTCTCTGTAGTCCTTGGCAAACTATTTCACCTCTCTGAATCCCCATTTCTTCCTTTAGTCAATAGGGATAATAGTAGTAACCACCTGAGAGAATTGTACTATGACAATTACATGTGATTGATGACATGTGTAAAGTATCTGGTACATTAGAGGTGAAAAATAAATTTAACCTATTACTATTATTGAATTATCATTTACTCATTGGTGTAGTGTTTAGAAGCTGTTTGAAAACTAGATAATGTCAGCAGGTGAACAAATTGGACGTGCTCAGGTCCTTGACCAATGGAAGGAGTTAAAAGTACTCCCTTGGAGTACTACTTAGCACGGAATAACGTTAATGGAAATTTCCAACAAGGATGGTTCAGTTTAATGTTACCTGCCTCGCTTTTTTATCCAAGTTGAACTCCTGCTTGTAAGCTGCAAGGCCAATGAAATAGGTAACATTTGCTCCACAACTTTTCATGTGAACTGGATTGCCAGAGTTTGTCATATGAATAAGGCCAATGTAGATGCAGGGAGAGAAGGGGTAATGGAAAATCTAAGACGTTCTGAATACCATATGTTGGGGCGCCTGGGTGGCTCAGTCATTAAGCGTCTGCCCTCGGCTCAGGGAGTGATCCTAGTGTTCTGGGATCGAGCCCCACATCAGGCTCCTCTGCTGGAAGCCTGCTTCTTCCTCTCCCATTTCCCCTGCTCGTGTTCCCTCTCTCGCTGGCTGTCTCTATCTCTGTCAAATAAATAAATAAAATCTTAAAAATAAATAAATAAATACCATATGTTCACAATCGCATGAACGACAATCTTGAAAATTTGAAAACAATTCACATGTAGCCATACAAAAATGCCAAAGTAGACTACCGTGTGTCTGCTCATCAATTTAATGAGCGTTAATGAACACTTAACGTCTGCCA
The DNA here is from genome assembly GCF_002007445.2 of Ailuropoda melanoleuca. Classification (NCBI taxonomy): domain Eukaryota; kingdom Metazoa; phylum Chordata; class Mammalia; order Carnivora; family Ursidae; genus Ailuropoda; species Ailuropoda melanoleuca. The sequence goes on from NC_048220.1 coordinate 33,600,079, forward strand.
GGCGCTGAGCCAATGCTGTGAAGGAGATAAGCAAGACATAGACCCAGCCCTTCAGAGGTCAGAAACCCCTGGGGAGACTGACAAATAATTATTGAATAGTACTATTGAAAGTAATGGCTCTAGGACTGTTTGATAAATTGAAAAAATTGAAAATGTAAGATACAAAGTGGCAAATAGAGCATAATTCTCTTGATGTTAAAATACGCCCAGAAAAGGACTGAAAAGAAATACAGTGTATAAAAATGACAACTATAATTTTATTAAAGTGGTGGTATTATGGCTAGATTTTTCCCTTTCTGTTTTCTAGTTCCCAAATTTTCTCTATTTTTAAAAAAAATTTAAAGAAGATTTATTTATTTGAGAGAGAATGCGTGTGAGTGCATGAGCAGGGGAGGGGAAGAGATGGAGAGGGAGAGAGAGAGAATCTCATACAGGCTCTGTGCTGAGCATGGAGCCCAAAGCGGGGCTTGATCTCGAGACCCTGAGATTGGGACCTGAGCCGAAATCAAGAGTCAGACACCTAACCAACTGAGCCACCCAGGCACCCCTCTATTTTTTTAATATATTATTTTCTTAATGAAAAATTTAAACATAAAATATCTTAAAAGATAACCTGAAATACAACAGAAATGATCTGTCTTTTATCTCTTTGCTACCTCCAGCTTTAATATCTGTCTCAGTTTAGGTTTCCTGAAAGCAACAACTGAGACACGAGCTTGGGTGCAGGTGTTTTCTTTGGGAGGTGACCCCAGGGAGGCTGGCTGAAAGAATGAGGAAGATGAGACACAGGAAGAAAAGCTAATACACCTGGGGTATCCTCGTGAGCTGCTTACCCCTGGAGCGATTGGAGCACAGCCTCCCTGGGGATCCTCGGGGGAACCTTGTGATCTGTGCCTCACCTGAACCATCCCTCCGAAAGGCAGGAGGGAAGCTGGCCATTTATCCACCGACTCCTATCCCCAGTAATTGAGGGTTGCTCTTGGAAGCTTGGACTTTCCAATGTCCCGTCTGTGCTGTGCCTGGGCTAAGTGGCCCTGTCCTTGGCCTTGGAGAAAGTCTGGAGGCAGAATAGCAAAGAGAGACCAGAGGGGTCGCTAGACACTGCTTGCGAGCATCGAGCATCGAGCTCTCCAGCACCGCACTGCAGGTACAGGCTGGGCACGCAAAGCCGTGGCAATATTCACCCATGTCTCAACTTCCATGCTCTCTCCCCAGGTCCATTCAGAGTGTATCAACAACTCAGAAACCTGGCCGGCAGGCCTATCACAATTGGGAACAGCAGAGAATTGGGATTCGAGAACAAATGCAGTGAGTACCAAGTTCTTACAGATTGCAAGAGGTTGGAATGACAGACCCCATTTAAAGATGGAATTTAAATAATAAGAAATTAAAGTTAAAAATGTATACATAGCTCCAAACAAGCAAATGCAAAGGCAAAGGACTGGAAACCGTGAATTAATCAGAGAAAATTTCATGCCATAGACTACACTGGGGTTTGAGTTAAGCCTAAACACGAACCAACAGAAATTTTATTCCATGTTGCACTGTAATGTGTGCAGTGAAGAATCAGGATAAAAGGCCCATGTACTCTGAACTAGCCAGCAGGGATGCTGGGCTAGGTTGTGGGCACCCCCCCTTGAAGTGAGGCATTGGAGAATCAACAGGGCCGGCCGCAGTGGGGAGGAGGAAGAAATCACCTACTTTGGGCTAGAGGGACTGAGGATGTTTTTAGCCAAGAAGGAGGCAGGAGGGGAGGAGGAACATGAGTGCTTAATTCAAATGACTCAGAGGCTCTTGAGGGGAAGCAGTGGAAGGTGGTGTGGCCTGTGGTGGAGAGAATATGGTGTGGAGAGTCAGACACACCTGCCTTGGCTGGCATCCCATTCTTTGTTAACTTGCTGTATGGGCTCGGTCAGGTCATCTGTAAAATGAAAACACTAATGATACCTACATGGCATGGTCATGTATATAGTAAATGAGATGTGTCAATTGCTTAACACAGTATTTACCCATATGTAAGAGCTCAAATTATGATAATTAGAAAGTTACAGAAAAGAGGAATTAGACTTGGTCCCTGTGGCTGCAAATTACTGAACTAAGACCACTAGTTCAGTACTGATTTGATCTTAATCTGTGTCAGGCCTCTGTTACCATCAGAACGGCCCCCAAATTGTAGAGGCTGCCTTGGGAATAGCGAGGTCCCTGACACTAGGTGTATGTAGTCAGCCGGAAGGTTTCTGACCGAACCCTTAGAGGAGATTCAAGAGCTTTGTAAGTCTTCCACGTCTGGGGTCTTCACTGGGCCTTTGCTGGCTCCTGTGCCCGTCCTGGAGTCAACAGTGGTGATGGTTTCCATGGAAACCACCAGGGGCTCGGAATTCGGTGTCTGCACGCTGCATCCCTGAGGAAAGAGACAAGCACTGAGGCAGTATCCCCGGTAATAGTGTGCACTTTTTAAAACTGTCTAATTAAATATTAACCCCAGAGACAGAGCATTAACGGGTCTCTTATGTAAACTTTGTGCAGCTCATAACCATCCGGGAAAGGGGCTTAGGTAGAGCACTCCACGGAAATTAAATCTATACGCCTGTCTCCTTCCTCCCTGCCGTCTCTGACAAATGGCACAGAGGGCTGCCCCGGGGCCACAGCCCTCAGGGTAAGGCCCTTCCTCGGGTGCTTGTGAGGGAGCATGGGGCAGGCCCCGGGGCCAAACCCCACACCATCTTTGACCCTTTCCTGCTTCCCTCCTTACCTTCTACTGCTTCTCCTGTCTCTGGAATCCCCAATATTGGATTCTCAGGAGTGGGTACAAACAAGAGGCAGAAGTAGTGGGGTGCTTAAAGAGAGAACCGATTTGGGTGGGAGACAGGAACATAGAGTGAAGCTGCTGGGCCTCAGGGGACATGGGTTTGTGCCTTTGGTTCTGTGATCTTGGGCAAATCCATTGATCTCTCTGGCTCTGGGGGGGAATGAGGATTTGTACCACGGCTCATGACATCTCCAGCAGCCATTTTTGAGCAGCTGCTGTGTGCCTGGGATACCGTGAGGGAAGAGGCCCAGTTCCTGCCTGTGAGGAGTTCACGGTGCAGCTGAGAGGGTCTCCACCTTCAAGGTCAAGGAACAGCCTTCTGAGCACCAAAAAATCCCTTGCCTTTGCACCTTAAATTCGTGAGGCTCTGTATGGGTTTGAGTGGTGTGGGTCCTTTGTTTTCAGCAAGTTCATGCAGGGATCCGTGGCCTCCAAACAGCCAAGAATCCCTGCCCTCTTGCATCTCTTCCCAAACCTCGGTCATCTGTGTGCCCTTTGTCCCCTGCCGTATCTGCATTTCACCCGTGCATACTTTTTCTCTAAAATAAAACGGGATGTAAAAGTACACGTACTTTGGCAACAGTCTCCATGAAATTGTGAGTGTTGGCTGGAGGAGCGAGATTGTCTCTCATCTCTCTCTCTACTTATCTGTCTACTGAAAGAAAACCCCAAAGCCATTTAATAAAAAAAAAATCTCCTTAGCATACCACCCCAGCCAGACTCTCTCCATGATCACGCTACACATCTCCCCTGCCGCGTCTCTGGGGAAGCACTCGTCCAGTGGTTTTCCCAAAACCCTTCCAGATCTCGGTTCCTTAGGAGCCTGCTACCCACCTCCTGTCACCTGCTCGACAACCTCCTCTGTAGCCATCAAGGGGCCACATGAACGCCCCTCCTGTCCCCCTTGTCTGCCTTTGTGATCGGATACTGTCCGAGGCTGCTACCAAACCCCAGAGATATCCCCAGCCCCAGCTGGCGCGGGGGGGGGGTGGGTGGAGGGGCGAGCGTCCCCCGGAGCATCCCCTCTCTGCAGCCGGGGCCGCGCTGCTGGCCGCCTGGCTGACTTCGCGGTGAGTGACAGCGGCTGGCGGCCGGCTGGCAGTGAGTGGAAGCGGTCCTGACACCCGAGCTGTGTGCGGCGCGCTAATTACACTGATGTGGGGTCTGGGCCGCGCGGGCCTTTGCTCAGAGGAAGGATGCGATGCAGGCGCGGGGAGCGAGCGGCACTACAGAGGAAACGGGGGACAGCCGCACCTAGGCGCATCCATAATTTATAAAATGCCAGCAGCAACAAAGGCAAAGAGGGACCAGAACCAGGAGAACAGAATAGCATAAAGCTTTTTAATGGTCTTTTTCTATTAATGTCAGATGGGCGACCGTTTTTCAAGTGGGTGGAAGGGTTCCAAGGCCCCCACAGTTCAGTCACAAAAGCTAAATGCTGCCATTTACCCCTCCTCCCCCGGCTTCATGGAAGAGCCGAGCCGTCCTGTAAGCCAAGTGTACTGTTGGAGGTTCAAGCGGGTATCGGATCCTTCCCGGGAAGCCGCCTGCTCTTTTGAAGGAGTTTCCTGCAGGAAACCGGCTCCGTTCTCTTGTCGTGGGATCACGGGCAGTTCGGTATTTGTAACATTTGTCCAGGGTCCTGCAGTGCGGAGTTGAAGAGCGCAGGGCCGGCAGTTGCGACTCAGCGGCCGTGAGATCTTGGACACCTGCTTAACTACTCGCTCTGTGCCTCAGTTTCTTCCCTTCTGAAATGGAGATGATAACATTATCTCCCTCTTGAGATTATTGAGATATACGGGAATCATGTACATAAGCTCACCCAACAGAGTATGTGGTTGTGGGTCAGCACAGAGCCTTTAACCCTTTCTGGGTGCTTCCAAATTCCTCCTTCACTGCCTGCTCCTCACGATCCTCAGAAGTGGCCGCTCTGCTCTGGGGCTCTGAATTTTACGCATGCGCATTATAAACACGGTTTTTGTACTGTAAGCATCTGCGAACTTTACATTTTTCAGATTTGTCCATGTTGTTCCTTGCCCTGCTGGCTCGTTTATGAACTGTTGTACAGAATCCCGTAACTGACTTTTCCAATCTTCTATAGCTATTCAAAATATGTAATGATGAGGCCTTTCTAATTCTGCTGCTTTGCTGTCTGAACTTGCCTCCACTCCTCATTTTTTTTAAGTTTTTAAAATTTTTATCTTAATTCCAGTTAGTTAACATACGGTGTAATATTAGTTCCAAGTGTACAAATAGTGATTCAGCAATTCCATGCCTCACCAAGTGCTCATCACAAGTGCCCTCCTTAATTAACCCCCATCCCCTTGCCTCCCTCCCCTCTGAACCATCAGTTTGTTTCCCCCTCCACTCTTTCTTTTACGGATTTTATAGTCGCCCCAGAAGTATCTTTCCCACTGGATCAATTTACGCATGGGAAATTAAAAAAAAAAAATTCTTGACCAATACTTTCTTCCCACACACTTTCTGCAGGCAAGTTTTCTCTAAGAGTCTTCTCTTGAACAAGGGTGTCTTGGAATAAGGGTGTCTCTTAAGTCTAATGCATCTTCCTTATAAGCAACATCATTGAGTACCAAAACTGGAAAAACCATCTTACATATTAAGCAGGGAAAGTGCTCTCACTCATATTGAATATTAGCTAATCACAAAAGAGTTGCACCAATGTTTTAAGATCAAAGGAAATTCAAGGGCTCAGTGTGTGGCATTAGGCCTCAAGAACAAAAAACGCAATAGTAAACAACTAAAAAGACAAAACAAAACAAAAATTAAAAAGCAACCATGTAGGGTGACAAGAGGAAGAGAAATTGATGTCAAAGCCGATATCCACTAACCTGGCATCATTGATGTCTAGTTTGGATGCCAAGATGACTCATTTCCATGTGTTCTAGTTTCCGGGGCCTTCTACAGTGAAGTACCACACACTGGGGGTTTTGAACAACAGAAATTCATTGTCTCCCAGTTCCAGAGGCTTGAAGTCCTAGAACAAGGTGTCAGCAGGGTTGATTCCTCCTGAAGGCTGGGAGGGAGAATGGGTTTCAGGCCTCTGTCCTAGAGTCTGGCAGTTTCCTGGCGCTCCGTGGTGCTCCTTGGCTTGGATGCATCATGGCAATCTGTGCCTCATGTTGGTGTTCTGGTGTCCATGTCTCTGTGAGCAGATTTTCCCTTTTAGTAAGAACACAGTCATCTTAACCTGAGCATCTGCAGAGCTCTTATTTCCATTTAAGGTCACATTCGCGGGTATTGGGGGGTTAGCACTTGAACAGCTTTTTGGAGGACACAAATCAATCCATAACCCAATGTCAACTGTGTTCTTTCTATACCTTCCCACAATACCCAAACTGATTTTGCCCATTCAGCGTGTGAAAGACTGCATGGGCCCTGCAGTCAAGAGTTTACAATCCATATAAGTAACACTGACACAGCCAGACCGTATACAAGTGTGCCTCGAAAAGATGAGTTTGAGAGCAATTTGGCCGAATCCGTTGAGGTTGAAGATATGCATATTCCACAATCCAGCCATTTCACGTCTAGAGTCACTAGCAGACGTGCACGGCGTGTTCACTGCATCATTATTTATATTACAAACCCAGGAGACAACCTCAAACTCCAGCAGTAGGAGCATGTATAAATCTATTATGGGTTCTGTACAACAGATTAAATAAATGCACCATAGGCAACCTGTAGCAACGTAAGTAAATTTTTAAAATATAGTATTGAGGATACTTTTATAGTAAAACTACCTTTTAAATTTACTTCAGTGGTTACTTCAGGGGTGCTGGCAGGAAATGGGATGTGAGGTGATGGTCATGCCCAGTGTAATATTCAGGTCTGGGATGAGTATGTTAAAATACAATTTATTAATTTGTGTGATAGGTCCTTGGTTTTATTATATTATTCTCTGTGATTTTCTCTATGATCAAAATTTTATTTTAAAGATTTATTTATTCATTTTAGAGAGAGAGAAAGGGTGGGAGCAGTAGGGAGAGTCCTAAGCTATGTGCAGAGCCCAACTCGGGGCTCTATCTCACGACCCTGAGATCACGACTTGAGCCAAATCCAAGAGTTGGTTGCTCAACTGACTGCGCCACCCAGGCGCCCCTGAAATATTTAATAATAAATTTAAACTGCTCTCTAGAAAGCGTTTTAGAGATCAAGATTTTTTTAAGTTTTTCCTTCTCAAAGGATTCATCACATATGTTTAGACAATAATTTGTACATGAATGTTCACAACAGCATTATTCATCATAGTCAAAAAGTGAAATCAACCCACATGTCCATCAACTAACAAATGAGTAAGCAAATTATATTATACCCATACAATGGAATATTATTCAGTCATAAAAAGGAATGAAGTACTGATTCATGCTACAACATGGATAAACCTTGAAAATATTTTGCTAAGTGAAAGACTCCAGACACAAACGGTCATCTGTTGTCTGATTCCATTATACAAAATGTCTAGAGTAGACAGATCTCCATAGCAGGAAGTAGGTTGGTGGCTGCCAAGAGCTGGAGGGAGTGAAGAATAGGGAATGACTACTAATAGGTATGGGGTTTCTTTTGGGGGTGATGAAAATGGTCTGAAATTGGGTAGTGGTGATTATTGCACAATTTTGCAAGTGTGCTAAAAACCAGTGACGAGTACACTTTGAAAGCGTGGATTTTACGGTATATGAATTACAGTTCAGTCTGAAAAAGGATACACCTTTATGAGCGGGGTCCCTTTAGTTAACAGTTCTTTTAGTACTCTGAAGAACTGAGTACAAGAAAAGGCACCTATATGCATAGGTAGCATCAGAACATTAGGGATGGTTATCTATCGGAGGTGGGACTAGGGGTCTTTTTTTTTTCTTCTTTTTTTAAAGTAGGCTCCATGCCCAGTGTGGAGTCCAATGCAGGGCTTGAACTCACAACCCTGAGATCAAGACCTGAGCTGAAACCTAGAGCTGGATGCTTAACTGCTTGAGCTACCCAGGCACCTCCAAGGACCATTTTTTGTGTGTATGTTTTTCTTAATTTTTATTCTACATTTTTCAAATTTTCCACAACAAACATTTTCTAATTTTACAGTAGAACATTTTTTTTAAAAGAATTGTTTTCTTTTCTTTTTTTTTTTTTTTAAGATTTTATTTATTTATTTGACAGAGATAGAGACAGCCAGTGAGAGAGAGAACACAAGCAGGGGGAGTAGGAGAGGAAGAAGCAGGCTCACAGCGGAGGAGCCTGATGTGGGGCTCGATCCTATAACACCGGGATCACGCCCTGAGCTGAAGGCAGACGCTCAACCGCTGTGCCATCCAGGCGCCCCTGAAAGAATTGTTTTCAAGTGGGGTTTAACATAGCTGGAGAACACAGAAATTTAAGGAAGAGCTCAAAGTAATAATAACTGCTACAATTCATTGGGTTTTTACTTTGTGCCAAGCACTGTGTGTTGTCATGCGTTACTCACTGAGAGAAGGACAGACTCTGTGTAACAGTTACAAAAAATGGGATTTGAAAACATTAAGTTTGAATTCAAACTCAGGCTGGCTGCTTTAAGAGCCAAGAGCACTTACCTGCCATATTATCATGCTTCTAAAGACTGAAGCTTAGGTGGAAACAAAGCCGTTCTGAACTCATTTGCCAGTGCGGGAAATGGGTATTAGTTAATCTAACAATAATAAAACAAAACAAATCCCCAAATCACTTACATGTATCTTTCCAAAAACACATCTGTTTTGCAAAATAGGACTCCTGTTCAGGAAGAGTCGTATTTCCCTATAACCGTTTTGGTCAGCAACTATTTTTCCATGATTGTGTTAAAAAGAGAAAGATTTTGACATTTCTCTGTGCACATGATGAAGTGATGCCTGGGATGCGTGAAGGACAACTGTAGCCTGGGATGATGATGGAGCGTGTGAGGTTACTTACTGTAAAGGCATTAGGACTTTCAGCCTGCTGCCTGTGCCCAGCACAAAGGAAAGTGGGTGTTTGATAGCTCTCCAGTTCCTCTGTCTGGGGATTCAGCCAAATGGAATCATCCAGACTCAAAACATACTTTGGGGTCTGAATTTTCTATTTGAGCTGTTGCCACTAATCAAATGGGCCAGGTAAGGGAGGTGTGGAGCTCAGATGCCCCGTCCATCAATGTCTGAGGCCGAATTTGGGATTTGAAACTCTAGATCAGAGGATGGAGGAAGAGTGGCCAGAAAGATGGCAACAGCATGTTCGGCTGTAGTGCCTGAAGGTTTGTCTATATGGTTAAGCCTAAGAAGGAGATAGAGAAAGAAGGGCCAGATAGAAATCAGAGCCAAAGAGAGAATATTGCTGACGGGGAAAGCTACACTGTAGGGAATCTCGGGATGAATGATTATTACTCAGGGTTCAACTAAAAGAGGTCTTGCATACAGCTAGGGACTCCAGGGGCTGTGGTGAATGTCCAGGCCCTATTCCCTGTTCCAGCACTTCCGTTTTCCTTGGTGGGGGCATCCATTCTCCCTTTTGATGAGACTATTAATCAAGGTATCCTTCCTTCTCCTGGCCAAAAGTGGGCCATGCTGCACACTGAGAGTGCTACCCTTGAGAGATAGTTCTTACCACTTCCTGCTACGTAGATGTACCACGCTGCTTTGGTTTCTGTCCTTCCTAGTTTTTTTAGCTTTGTGTGTTTGTGTGGGCTCCTCCATAGCCTTCAGATAAAGCCTCCCCATTTTTTTCTTAGGTTAACCAGTCAGTTTCTTTCACCTAGCTGATGACTCCCTACTATAAAAACTTTCCATTTCATGATGCCTCAGTGGCTGAAGAGAAATTCGAAGAATTTGGAAGGCATTCTGAGGATAGTCATAAAAATGATTAACAGGTGATAGGTTTGTGGGGCCTTCTTAAACATATACAATTCTGTCTCAAGAAAGGAAATTTGAGCTGAGTTAGTTGTCTTTGACTGAGTCTATGCTTTTAAACAAGATGGAGAGTTGAGTGGTATCAGGGAAATACAAATCAAAACCACAATGAGATACGACCTCACACCAATCAGAATGGCTAACATTAACAAGTCGGGAAACAACAGATGTTGGCGAAGATGCGGAGAAAGGGAAACCCTCTTACACTGTTGGTGGGAATGCAAGCTGGTGCAGCCACTCTGGAAAACAGTAGGGAGGTTCCTAAAAAGTTGAAAATAGACCTATGACCCAGCAATTGCACTACTGGGTGTTTACCCCAAAGATACAAATGTAGTGATCTGAAGGGGCACCTGAGCCCCAGTGTTTATAGCAGCAATGTGCACAATAGCCAGATTACGGAAAGAGCCCAGATGTCCATCGACAGACGAATGCATAAAGAAGATGTGGTGTATATATACACAATGGAATATTACTCAGCCATCAAATCCCCTGAAATCTTGCCATTTGCAATGACATGGATGGAACTAGAGGGTATTATGCTAAGTGAAATAAGTCAACCAGAGAAAGACAATTATCATATGATCTCACTGATATTTGGGAATTTAAGAAACAAAACAGAGGATCATAGGGAAAGAGAGGAAAAAATAAAACAAGATGAAACCAGAGAGGGAGACAAACCATAAGAGACTCTTACTCATAGGAAATAAACTGAGGGTTGCTGGAGGGGAGGGGAGTGAGGGGTTGGGGTAACTGGGTGATGGGCATTAAGGAGAGCATGTGATGTAATGAGCACTGGGTATTGTATAAGACTTAGAAATCACAGACCTCTACCTCTGAAACCAGTAATACATTATATGTTAATTAAAAAAAAAGACGGAGAGTTGAGGACATTATCTTGGAAACTCATGTGAAAATGTTTCTCCTGAAATATTTTGACACCTTGGACCACTGTGTTTTTTAAGAGATAATTCGTGTGAAGATTTGCACCCACTTCTCCATTTTATTTTATTTTGTTTTGCATGTAGACATAACAAACTTCCTTAAAGAATTGTTTATATTTGTTGTCCATAATTCCTCATCTCCTATTCAATTCACTTTTCAACTCACTGCAGTCTGGTTGCTGCCCTCATGGCTGAATGGGCCTTTTGCAGATCTTGTTTTATGCAGCCTCTTGGCAGCGTTAGATACTGTTGGCCACTCCTTCCTTCTGTTGACGACTCCCCATTCTCCTGATGTTTTTCTCTTACTTCTCTGGCTGATTATTCTCAGCTTCTTTTGGAGGCCCTTCCTCTGCCCATTCCTTAAATGTAGGTGTTCTTCAGGGCTTTGACTTCGCTGTTCTTTTCTTCATATCCCATAGAGGTGGTTGCTATTTTATCTAGTCCCATGGCTTCACTCACTGTCTATTTGCAGATAATTCTTTTTTTTTTTTTTTAAAGATTTTATTTATTTATTTGACAGAGATAGAGACAGCCAGTGAGAGAGGGAACACAAGCAGGGGGAGTGGGAGAGGAAGAAGCAGGCTCACAGCAGAGGAGCCTGATGTGGGGCTCGATCCCATAACGCCGGGATCACGCCCTGAGCTGAAGGCAGACGCTTAACCGCTGTGCCACCCAGGCGCCCCTGCAGATAATTCTTAAATGTGCATCTCTCTCTCTTCCTCTTTCAGCACTCCCTGAGTGTCAGATCCTTATCTAGAACAGTCCTCAAGAATATTCTTTTGGATACGTCAGGGGCACTTCAAACCCGACATTTCCAAAACTGATTTATTCCCTCGTGTGTCATATTTCAGCCAATGGCAACACCAGCAAACCTGTTTTCAAAGTCAGAAACGGGAGCATCTTCCTTGATTCTTCCCTTTCATTGACTCTCCAAAGCCAATAAATCACCAGGACTGATCAGTTCAACTGAAACATCTCTTAAATCCATCCATTTCTCTCCCGCTCCATGGCCACGTCCCTAGCCTAGTCCACCATCATCTCTCACTCCTTGACTATAATAGCCTTGTAGATGGTTCTGCTATCCTCAAGCTCTTTACCCATACCAGGCAGCCAGAGCAAACCTTACAAAATACAAACTGATGATCTCTCCCCTCTGTTTAAAACCCATCAATGCTTCCACTTCCGTTAGGATAAAGCCCCAATTCTTAGTATAAATGGCTAGCCCTTCCTAATAGTCTCTTGCCAGCCTTTCCAGCTTTGTGTTCTCCTGCCTTCCTCTGCTCCTGGCACAGTGAACTTCCCACATCCTGTTCCCTCTCTCCAGCAACCTTTCACACATGTTCACACTGCCTGGAATGCTTTTCGTCTCTCCTACTTTCACTTAACACCTACTCAACTTCCACATCTCTTCTTGGAAGAAGAAAAGATTCCATGAGCTTCCTCTCTCCTCCTTCTTCCCATTGACTGGGCTTAATGCCTCTAACTTGGTGCTCTGTGTTCATGTAAGGCTCTGTTTCTCTTCAGTCATATCCCTTACTACAATATATTGAAATCATCTGTGTTTAGCCCATGACCATATAGTTGGGAGTTAAAAGATGTTAGTTTTCCACCATTGTACAGCCAACACTTACTTCATAGTCAGACTCATTAGACATTTCTTGAATGAATGAATGAATGAATGAATGAAGTAATAACATAAAAGAGAATAAGACAAGTGGGCAAATCATTCTTTATTACTACCAAGAATGCAAGAAGAGAAATATTTAAATGGGAGCAAGGGGTGTTTGATTAAGCTATTTGGGAAATGTTTTCGTAGGCTTGGGTTAGTAAACATTAGTTTTGTTTTCTCTGGGGGAATGGTGGCATCTCCTTGGGAGACACAGAATAGAAAAGTCTCTCACCTGCTTAGGAAAGCAGGCAGAAGAAGGGACTCGGTGACATCTCGAGACCTTTGAATTCATTTAAAAAGCTTGCCAAATTTGGGATCTGGCTGACTCAACAAAGTGTTACACGATTACACCTACATTATAAAAACATTTATTATTAAAAGGTGAGTAGCTTAAATCCTGAGAGGAATTATAATTATTCCTTTTCATATATCCTCAACTCTTTTGCTTTTCTTTCACTTCATCATACTTAGTGAAAACCGTAACTTTGGTTCCTTCTAAAGCCAACCTACTCTGAGCCCATATGCATGTAGCTAAATGTACTGGAAAAAAATCCTATAACCACACTTTAAAGTCTCACTTTTAAAGGGTGACTTGGAAACTCAGGTGGCCCCCAGGCAACTGCAGTGCTTGTCTTTGGTCCATTCATCCTCTTATAACCTAGACAACTGGTTCACACATGTCCTCTCCAAGTCTTTAATACCTCCTCTGCAATCCTCAGTTTCAACTGCTAAGTCAGTAAGAAAACTGAAGTCTTCTGCAACCAAATCTAAACCCCACGACGCTTTCACCCACCTCATGTACCTTTCTTCTTGTTACCATAGGTGAACTTTCTACACTCTTACCTAAGCCAACACCTTTGCTTCTGGACTAAATCCTTTCTTCTCTCACTTACTTCAAGACCTAATTCCAGCAAATTTGTCCTGTCTCCTAACACAATCAGTTTTTGCTCTCTATAACATGTTGTTCCCGTCTTACAAAAATCTTCTCTTGACCCCATTCCCCTCACCAGTTACTAAGGCCCCCTATCTTTGCTCCCCTTTTCATCAATACTTCTCGAGAGGTGTCTAAGCTTCCTGTCTCCAATTCCTCTTCTCTCAAGTTCTCTGGAACCCAGTTCAGTCAAGCTCCACTCTAATTGCTCTATCATGTTTATCAGTGACCTCCAGTTGGCTAAATCCAGTGGTTGCTGAGCAGTCTTCAGCATCTTAAACTCATCTGCGGTATCTGACCAGTTGATTGCTCCTTTCTCTTTGATACACTTTTCCATTCTGCTTTTAGAATGACACGTTCTCTTATATTTCTCCTATACCAGTGGCTAATCTTTCATAGTGCCCTTGGCAGGTTTCTCCTTTTCTCTACAAGCTCTTCATTGCAGCGCCTTGGACCTTTTCTCCACTGACATGAACCCTGCTGGTCATCTCATCGAATTCCATCTCAGTTCTGTGATGCACACACGTGCATTTCCAGCCTTCGTCTCTCTCCTGAGCTTCTATAAGACGTCTACATCCACCTGCTGATTGACATCTCCACTCAGACGTCAGATAGACACCCAAAACTTAATCTGTGCAAGGCTGAACTCCTGACCCTTCTCACTAAAGCTGCTCTAACCCAGCTTTCCCCATCCCAGTATATTGTAATTACATCCTGCCAGCTTAGGCCGAAAACCTCAGAGTCATTCTTCAGTTTAATTCATGAGCAAATCCGGTTAGTGCTTCCTTCAAAGTCTGTCTGCCCACTTCTCTCTGCCTCCACAGCTACCACCTTAATCCAGGCTGTCATTATGTCTTCCAACAGCCTCCTGACAAATGGGGTCCCCCTGCTTCCACCCTTGCCCCTCAGTCATCCATTCTCAACAAAACTGCTAATGTAAGTCAGCTCACGTCACATTTGTGCTCAAAACTGTTCCCTCGTGGTAAATATCAGTCTTCACCATGGCCCGCAGGGTCCTGCATGATCTAGATTCCTGCTGCCCCTCTGACCTCATCCTCTACTACTATCCCCTGGCTCACTGTTCCACAGTAAGGCAAACCCACCAGGCCGCTCTGAATTAGAGTCTTTGCGTAAGTATTTCCTCTGCTTGGAATGCTTCTTCCATGATTATTTGTTTGTCTATCTTCATCCCCTCCCTGAAATTTACTCAAATTCCACCTGCTCACCTTCTGACCATCATCCTACACGATACTCCCACGCCCAGCATTCTTGATTCTCCTTACCTTGCTCAACTTTGTCTTTTTTTGTAATAGTATCAATAGTTTTCTAATTTATTTGTTATCTTTATAATCTATTTTCTGACTCCTTGTCGAATTTACATTCTAAAGGGCAAGGATCATTGTCTGTTTTGGGGATTAACTTTCCCAACCTCTGGAGCACGGTTTCTCACCCTCTGCACTAAGACCTTTGAGCTGTAGAGCTTTGCCCCGGGCGGGGGGGGGGGGGGGGGGGGGGGGGGGGGGGGGGGGCGCTGTTCTGGGCATGGTAGGATGGTTAGCAGAATCTATGGCCTCTACCACTAGTTGTCAGTAGTAGCGCCTAGTTGTGACAACCAAAATTGTCCCCAGCCATTGCCAAATGTTCCCTGGGGGGCAAAACAGTCCCTAGCTGAGAACAACAGTTCTAGAAGAGTGCCTGCCACTCTTAATAATTATTTGTTGAAAGAAAAAAAAAAAGGTGAGGAATTTTAGGTCCCTCTATTTCTCCCGGGTTCTCCCAGCATTTATAGTTCACCATGGTCATCACCAGGACCAGCTTTCACCCTAGAGCAGGAAAAGCTTAATCTTAGGCACTTGAAGGACTCAGTGGCTGGCTCCATTATTGTTTTTGTGCAAGATGGCATGTGGGGGAGAAAGGTGTAAAGTTAAAGAGTAGTGAAATAAAATTATGCATCAGAACAAAGACACACTGAGAGGCATGGCCCCAAGGAAGGTAGTGCCTATGAGAGTCATGTGGATTTATTCAATGGGATTTCTAGATCTTGGGACACTTAGCACTTTCCCACACTGCTTCTATTTCCATTTTACAGCCATCTTTGTTTCTCAGTATACCTAGGAATCAGTTTCAGCTTCTGGTTCTCTCTAAAATACTAGTAATAGGGGCGTCTGGGTGGCTCAGTCATTAAGCGTCTGCCTTCGGCTCAGAGCGTGATCCTGGAATTCTGGAATCAAGCCCCACATCAGGCTTGTCTGCTAGGAGCCTGCTTCTTCCTCTCCCACTCCCCCTGCTTGTGTTCCCTCTCTCGCTGGCTGTCTCTCTCTGTCAAATAAATAAATAAAAAATATTTAAAAAAATTAAAAAAAATACTAGTAATAAAGAAAATCTTAATAAGAAAAATGCTTGCTGAGCACTTTTGTGCCAGGTCTAATGTGCTGTCATTTAATTCGTGACCACCTTAGGAGGTAGTTCCTATTGTTAGCCACCATTCTCTGTATGAAGAAATGGAGGCTCAGAGGGGTTAAGTAATTTGTCCAATGTAGCACAGCTAGGATCGAGAATGTGAGAATGAGCTGAAACAATATAATAAGTATATTAATTTAAGTATATTAGAAGTATATTACACATAACATTACTTATAAGTAATAAGGGTGGTAAGATAGTACAATCACAGACCCATGCAAAAGTCAGTCTCATTAGTTGAAAGCTATCAATGCCATCTGAGGCCATTATACTTATTTTCCTTTTTTTCCACAATCAGAAAATATGGAGCACACCAAATCATAAAGACAATAATAATTAAAAACTTTTTGCTGGTTCTTTGATTTGAGTGTTCTTTTTTATTTTCAAAGGAAGACTACTCTGTAGGAAAGAATGAGGCCATCAGTTCTGATCAGTGAAAAGACCTGGTTGGCTTTAGCATAATTTGAGAGAGAAGCAAAGGCTGCCCTTACCAACAAGTATTTTTGCTCATGGATGGGTCCCAGGAGCCAAGATTCCTTTGAGTCTGTTTGGTCTGTTTATGATGGTGAAAGACAAATCAGGCACATGGTGTGAAATTTAAAAGGGCGGGGGCAGATCTAGAGTGAAAAGTAAGTTTCATCCCTCTCTAGTCTTCCTGTTCCTTGTTCTAGAGGAAACTCCAGTCTTGAGTTCTCTGAGTCCTTGCACTCAGTTCTCTGCTTTAACTGGCATTGAAGTGGACTTAAATCTCCATCCATAGAGGATTTTCCTGTTTCCAGAGCACAGCGCCCTGCACTTCTCTCCTGATCTCTCAGCAAACAGCCCAATTGTATGAAAGAAATCTATTGATCAGCCCCACGCTTGTCCCCTTCACAGCATTCTTCCGGGGCCCTGAGACAGTTAACAAGGTCTGGCATTTGTCCTACAAGTCACTGCTCCTTCTCCACCGTCTTGGAAAAATCATTAAATGTCTCACAGGTATTTAGTCCTAAAAACAAAATAAAGAGGAGAAGCATGTGCCAAGGTTGGCTTTTTACAAAAGTAGCGATCCTTGAATTTCCCTTCATATGCACGTTTCTCCCCTCCTCTGCTGGGCTCGGATGCCAGCTGTAGGTTGCCATGGTCCGAAGAAGGACCTGTGGGTGTCCCTTGGCAGATGCTGCCACTGTTTTAGCCTGAGGGCCCTGCAGGCAGCCCCTGGCAACATTTTTAATTCAACATCAAACTTCAACTTGAAATTTGAAAAAGAGGGGGAAATGACAAGATGTCAATGTCTGGGAACCTAACATGTAGGGCTTGTAAATGTACCCAATCTGGATTGCTTTGGTGGGGGGGATATTTCTCGTTTTTTGTGGCCGCTGAAAGTGATTCTACCCCACGAAAGGGACCCTCAGGGATGCTGAAAGAGCTCGAAGGGAATGTTATGTCTCAAGAAGAAACTTCCAGATCTGGTCGGAGAGCCTTCTAAACAAAAGCAGGTAGACAGCTGTCCAGTTCTGTTCAGTGCAAAGCTCAGTGAAACTATGTATATAAAAGGCGCCATCCTGGGAAAAAACTAGGTGTGTGAATGCACAGCAAAAAGTTTGGAAGGCTCTACTGCTAAAATTCATAGTTGTAAGATTGCATCACATTTAAATTTTTTCCTTTATGTCTTTCTCTGTTGTCTGATTTGTTTTTTTGCAAAGACCCTATATATTACTTTTATAAACACGAAAATGTTATTTGAGTAAAATTCAAAAATTAAAAAGATAACAAAGCTGGGTTCCTGTTCCCTCAGTGCCCACAGACTCCTAGAATTGAAAATAACAAGTCCTCAAATGCCTAGGCAGCTGGGCTGATTGCTCAGCTTTCCAGTTATTTAGGGCTCAGGGGCTAGCTCCCTCAGCAGTGTGCTGGGCACATTGTGAGTGAGAGTTCAGTAACCATAGGTAGCTTCCCTCTGCATAGCGCTGCACTGTTCACCAGCGATCTCGTCCTCTCATGTGATCTCACAGCAACGCTGGGAGGTATGCAAAGCAGCCATGTTTTTTTCTTGAGTTGCGTGTAAAGAAACTGAGGTTCACAGACATTTAGGAGGTGGGTGGTGGCCTTAGACTGAAAGCTTGTCTTCAGACTTGAAGTCCACCACACTTAGCACTGCCTACTTTAAGATATGTGTGCATTTGGGAACAATCTTGTGAAAACCTGACCATACCCTGCTCGTTTGGGGTGGTGGTGAAAAAAAACTTTCCTTTAGCACCAGAAGCGTAAACTGAGGAATCATTTGTGGCAAAGGGTTCCAAAGGTCATGCATGATCGACCCCTGTTAGATGCACTGCTGGGTAAAGAGCTAATGTTCGCCGAACTGTGCTGTCCTACTGGACCTCCAGTGAAGATTTTGCAGGATTTTAAAGGACTGAAATTTTGGCAAGGGCTGTCCCTTGTTCTGGGGTTTGGCTGTGGCACCGAGTACATGCCTGATACACTGTGACACTCTTTTTTTGAGGAACAAAAGAATGAATGAACTGGGATCAGCTCTATAGGGAACAACCTTCTTCCCTTTGCCCATGCCTAGTCTGGTTGTCCACAAGGCTCACCTCTGGTCCTCTCTGGTCCTCATCTGCCACCAGATTGACTTCCTGCTTGCTGGTTCAAACTTTGACTCAGAAATGAGTGGGATGGAGAGTAGAGCTGAGGGAACCGTGGGAGTGTGTGTGTGTGTGTGTATGTGTATACATATATATATGCTATGTTAAGAAGAGGGATGAGTAGCAAATTGAAGCTGTAAAAAAAAAAAATGTCTCTTTGTTCCCTCAACTCCCAGAAAAGGAGTGCAATTTCCTCTCAATTCTAGGTGCTCTGAGCACTAACTATAAAAATTAAAAAATGAGAAATGGAGCTGGTAGGTTGTCATTTCAAATACAAATGGGTGTGTACATTCAGCCTTTATGATAACTCCCACCTCCTGCGCTCTGGGTTTATTGGCTTTGACTTATTGATAGCGCATCCTGGGGCCTCAAGTCCTCCTTCCCACAGAGCAAAGACACCATCAGCAACCGCTTTCTCCTCTCAACCCATGAATAATAATGTGGAGGATGATGCCGGTGTTATTATTATCATTTGGTATTTAGCCAACGTCTTTCCCCGAAGTACTTAAAGCACTTTATAGGCATTGCCTTATTATTCCTCACAATACCTCCCTGGAGAGAGGGCGAGAACAGAGATTTGATTTCCATTTCACTGAGAGGAGAAGCTGAGACCCAGAGCAACGAAAGGGCTGCTCCAAGGTCACCTGGAGGAACCGGGCTGAGGTCAGGAGAAGAACCAAGGGCTTGTAATGGCTGTTTAAGGGCGCCTTCCCACTCACCCCAAGGGAGAATGAGTCATTAGCTCATTCACTGAGTTGTAAACGTAGTAAGACATTAAAAGGAAACTTTTGGCTGAGGCACATTCTAAAGTGAGGTGCTGGAACCAGACACAAACGTTTTCGAAGTAGATGCCTGAGAAACCCCTCATTCTCCTCAAGGGTGTATGAGCACCATTAGTTGGGGATTAGAGGATTTTCGAAGAGGATTTCTTCACCCCAAGGGGAGGGGTGGGGCCGCGCATCATTTGAGCACGAGGAAATAGACTTCAAGGAGAGCACTCGAGAGCTTAAAACGAGTCCTTTGCCACTTCTGATGGACAGCAGATGCGTATGGGCTGCGTCCAAGAAATCTACGAGCCTGAGGTTGGCCGAAGTGGCCTCTGGTGCTGAATGGAGGGCTGAAATGTGGGAAGTGATCGCTCTCCTAGAGCTCAGCGGAGCGTGTGAGTGTTTTTCGTGATCGGATATGGACCATGTTTAAAAAGAGCATCCGTGTGGGACCATCTTAGATTTTGGCCAAGAGGACCAGCAAAAGAGGCAAAGGGAGCTCAGTACAGGAAGTGGAATCCAAGATCCCCGGGGCTATGGACGGAGCTGTAAGCAATCAGACAGAATAGGAATACATTCATTCAGCTCAAGGAAACTGGAGGAGCAATCTGCATTGATGGAGTCTCCAAAGAACGCATGAAAGCCCCTCAAGAGAGTCAGCCTTATGCTTCTGCCAAGTCTAACATTAGCATTCTGGAGAGAGAACGTTACTTCTGCCACCTCTTGTTGCTCAGCCCGCCTGGCCCTGCAGGAGCTGGGGTGGGGGTGGAGAATGAGAGGTCCTTACAGAAGCCTATCACATCCCATTCCCCAGCTCCAGGATAAAGAGGGGGGCAACATTTAACTTCAAGTCATGTTAGACATATTTATTAAAACACAGGGGATGGCCATTTTAATTACAAAATTGGGGCACCATTCTATAAACTAAAGTGACCAAAGCTACTGAAGAGTAAACAGAAGTCACGAGACCTGCCTGAAGTTTCATACAGTGAGGAGGCTCTTTTGCGCCTCTTCAATGCCCAGCGCCCCTCCCAGCTATGGTGGCAGGCTTTTAACCTTTCTATTTTCTGCAAGTCTATGTCACAGTCTGCAACCAGCCCAGACTGAGTACGTTGAGCTCAGCACAATGCCTCGGTACATTGCTGGCATTCAGGAGGTAGCTATTGACCGGCTGATGGTGCTTACATACAAGTGTGAGCTATGGAGTCATACACCTGCCATTTACTAGCTGTGTGATCTTAGGTGAATTACATACTCTCCCTGAGCCTCGATTTCTTCATCTGTGAAATAGATTGATAATGCATCCCTGGAGGGATTAAGTCTCTTATCACTCAGTATACCTTCAAAAATGATATGTGAATCACTAACTCAAATGCTGTCTTATATTATGTCTTATACACACACTTAAGCCTTATCTTTCCTATCAGATCCGAGACTCCAATGGTGTGGGTCAGCTCTCATCCATACAAGTGTTAGGCAGACAGTGTTGGGGGGACACTAGTGGCTGATTAACATTGTCTTTGCCATGGAAGATTGTACCATCTGGGAGGCCTCCCATGGATGTAGAGAGGTATACAGTCAGGGAAGTACACTTCAGGGAAGTGAAGTAATACAGGTGCTCAATTATGTTGTTGGATGATAAAAAATATATGTTACGAACCAGTCAATATCCTAAGTGCCTTACGTACAATCTCATTGAGTCCTCACACACTCTTGAGTGGACTTTATTGTTGCGTCCTTTTTTTTTTTTTTTTTTTTTTTTTTTTTTTTTTTTTTTTTTTTTTTGCTTTGTTTGATTTTTGTCTTTTTGTGGCTGGAGGAAATTGAGGCTTAGAGAGGTTAAGTAACTTACTCAGGGTCACATGACTATTATGGGAATGATGGTATTGAAATGCAGTAACCAGTACCTGACCTAGGAAGTTCACTTTTATGGATTCCTATTTCTTATCTCCTTTATCCACAATTTCAGTGCTAACCTAGTGTGACATTAATTGCTTACATGTCTTTTCTTATTATCTATTATTTTGCAAGCATTTTGAGTGCAGGGACCGTGTCCTACTCATCTTTGTGTCTTTCCAGGGCCTTCCTCAGATAAATGTTTGTTACGTAGTCTGTCGGCCAGGTCTACACCCAAACTGTGTATCACATCTCTTCCCTTCCCTCCACTGACTACAACTCCAGCTGAAGCTGCTAACATCTGCCCTGGAGAACTACATACTGGCTTCTGGCTTTGACGGTCTCTGTCTCCATCCTTGGCCCCTTGAATTTCTTTACTGCAACTGCTGTGATCTTTTATACCATTTATAACAGGAATAATAATGTGAAAATATTAAACCAAGGTATCATTCTTTTCCCCATCAAGACCAGTCTCCAACAACTAATCTGTTACTGCAGGCTCTGGTAAGAGTGAATGGTGATGTCAATTCTGGAGGAAAGAAAATGAGGCAGGAAATCCACACTGGAGGAATTAGGGGACAGAGATGGTGAAGCATGTATGTTCTATCCCCCCTGTCAGGTAGCCTGACGGGACTTTTTCACCTGGCTTCCTGATTCTGATTTGGACCCTGGGTACCATCCAGGCAAATGGGAAACTGCCACATCAGGGTAAAAGTGATGTCATGGCATGCATAGAGCTAAATCACAAAGAATCTAGCATTGGCCCCTTACAGCACGGAAGGTGTCCTGAAGCTCCCATGTATGCCATGCAGGGATGTGGTAGAGATGTTTAAAAAGATGACTGACCTCAGAAAAACTGAGGATTCAAGGCTGACCCCCAAGTCCGGGGAGGAATGGGAGTCAAGGGTAGGCTGCAGGGATGCGGCATCCACAAGATCAAGGCTGGGGTGTTAGAGGATGGAGAACACAAGTAGGGATGAAACAGGCTTGCTCAGCAGTTACGGCCTTCTGCAGCAGGGGTCATATGAGGAGAGCAAGCACTCTGCTGCAGGGGTAGAAAAGACTCCGAGACCCGCAGAAGGACCCACATTAGGTCCAAGGCCTTCCCCTGCCATCACAAGGATCTGTGTGTAAGCTCACGGCCCGGAGGCCATCTTGGGAAGGAAAAGGACAAATGCGTTCTGGCGTTTTCTGAGCGTGAGATACAAATACTGAAAAGTCAACTTTCTACTGGAGTCAGGAGGAGCTTAAGGTTGTATCCATGAGAGGAAGTAAAGAGACTACATTTTCTTTGCACATCTGAATGCAGCGGGGTCAGGTTTCCAAGTGCAAGTAAGTCACTTCCAGGCCCCTTCCCATGGCCTACAAGGCTCGGCATCATCTGGACCAAGTCGCATTCCCCCAGCCCCTCTCTGGCCCCGCATCAGCTCTTAGAGCACACAAACCTCCTTTCTGTGGACTTGCATCGCTGCTTCCCTCCCCGGAGGCCCCTTGGCCCTGTGTTCTCACTGCTGGGTCCTCCTCTCACTTCAGGGCTCAGCTTCCAAGTCATCTACTCAGAGAAGCCTTCTTGACTACCTAACCAAAAATGGGTCCCTGCCTGCCTTGCCTGTTATCCTCTCTCCCGCTACTCTCTTTCCTTCAGAGCAATGATCTCAGTTTGGAATTATTTTGTGTATTTATTCATTGCTTGTCCACTGCCTGTCTCCTTACAGAGACTATAAGCTCCCTGAGGACTGGTTTACTGGTAAGTATCTGTTGGAGGGAGGGAGGGGAGGAAAGGGGGAGGGTGGAAGGGGATGGGAGAGGAGGTGGAGGAGAGGGTAAGAGGGGAGGAAGGAGGGAAGGAAGAAGGGCAAGTAGAAAGGGAGGAGGGAAGGGAGGAAGGAGAGAGGGGAGAACGAGCCCAGGTATCTCCAGCATGAATAGATCTGCTCAGTCATCCTCACATCGTCAGAAACTAGTTCTTGAGCCCTGGAGCCGCTGCGGGTGGTACCCGGCCGGGGTCCCTTTACCAGGCCTGCACACACCACCCCCAGCTGCTGCACCGGTTGGCGGCTACTGTCCCATGTACTGGACTTATGGCAAAAGGGCTGTTTTTGGTTGCAGAGAGCCTCTCGGTGGGACATGCCTGGAGGTCACACCCATCCCAAGGGCAGGTGCGGCCCTTGGCTGATGGGGGAGCGTCACAGCCCAGCCCCTTTACCTAAGCAGGACAACCTCTGAGATGCAGTGTGTCCTGCAGCGCTCCTGGATGGGGTGGAGAGAGAGGGTCATGTCTAGGCTAGACTTTTCCTAGGTCCTGTCTTCGTCCGACACTTCCCCCCTGCCCTGCCCTGTTTCTCTCTCCCCCTTGTCCCTCTGTGACAGGTTTCTCCTGAAGGTGGCCCCTCAATAAGTCACTTGCACAAGAATCCCCATCTCAGCCTGTGCGTCTAGACCACCTGGCCTAAGCCGAGTCTCTTGGAGGACGCTGCTGTGCTGGGCATGGGAGCTGGAGGAGGGGTGCGGAGAAGGGAGCGTGGGCCGCCGCCCTGCCCGAGCCATGGCAGCGCCACCTTCCTCTTCCCCGTCCTGCCCAGCCTGACTCAGCCACGCAGAAGGCACGGCTGTGTCCCTCAGAACCCCATCAATTATTGAAGAAGCTCCGAAAGGAGGGAGTGTAAACGAAGATGAAAGATTCCAGCGGAAGACAGACAGGTCCCATGGCTTGGGAAGAACCTCAGCTATCATGTCTGGGAAAAAAGCATTTCAGCTTCCTGCCGTGGGAAGCCTCCAAATGCTTTGGAGGCTAAAGATGCCGTTCTGACAGAGGCAGGAGCAGACGGGGGGGGGGGGGGGGGGGGTGCTGACGGGTCTTTTCATCTCCCCCTCTTTGCTGATCAGGAGGCAGGGCCGTAAATCCGATGGCAAGGCCTGAGATGGGAGCAGCCCCCCTCTTCCTCTCCCCTCTTGTTTTTTGGAGACCCGAAGGGGTGGGAAGCCAGCCAGAGCCCTGGAAGGTGGCAGCCTCAGAAGGGGAGGCATGGGGCCAGAGGGAGGGGAGGGAGGGGTGCCCTGGTCCTCAGAAAGGCTGGAAAGGCTTGTGTGCGGGTGAGATGTCAGTGCCTTCCGAGCCATCCTTGGAGTCCCGTCAGGAGGCAGAAGGAGAGCAAATTCAGGTCAACCTGAAAATCAAAGCAGGAACACTTGTAAAGGGATATTTAAATGAAGTGTTTTCCTCTGAAGCAACGCTCCCTCTCCCTCTTTTCGAGGCCCCAAAAGTCCGACAGCAAACTTGGCATGATGCAGACACCGAGCTAGCATGGAAATAAATCCCAGCCTCAAACTGAGAAACGCTCAGCGGTGGGATCAGACCGGCCAGGCAACGCAGGCCCGCCAGGGCTGTGCCCTTGTGGCACACGTGCGCGTGGAAGTCCACAGTCACGACTAGGCCGTCATCGGGGTGCTGGGGATTCTGCGAGCCGTTGTCAGGGAGCTCTGTCTGCCTGTCTGCCTGTCCCTGCGGCACTGGGGATGGTGACTGGGAGCTGGGAGGGGCTCAGGGCTGTGTGCAGCAAGAGAACCAGTGGGCGGGATAAGTGTGCCACTTCTGATGAGCTGCTAATCCCATGCCCTTCCTCACAAGCGGGGTTTCTCAGGCAAGATATCTTGAACTTTCAGCAGGGTTTCTCAGGCAAGATATCTTGAACTTTCAGAGCAGCCATTTCCTCAACTCTGAAGTGAGAAAAAAAGGAATCCTGCTCCCTGGGTTGTTCCAAGGGGTGGACGAGCTGTGATGTACACAGCTCAGGGAATGGCACGAGGAAGCACGAGCCGATGGCTGTTACTGTCCCTAGGAAGACTTGTATATTTCTTGTGAACAATTAAATGAACAATAAAATTGGGATTTCACAGGAGTAAAAACTGAATTGCGAGGAGATGCACGAATACATAAAATAAAATGAAACAGGGCAGTGAAATCCCAGTCATCCTGACCAATCACTGGAAAAACTGTCAGAAAGAAATAGGCCATTCTTAGTTGTCAAGAAACCTAAAATAGCAATTTTGAAATAAAGGAGGCAGTAATGTGTTACAAAATCCAGTGTGTCTATTCACATCTATTTCCAAAGACTCAAAATTAAATGATCATAAAAAGATCTTTGAGAAATACCATGAAGGGAAGAAAGCAAGTTATCTAATTATGCATTGTGTGAATTATTCCTAATTCGAATCCAAATTTAATATAAATGCTATCATTTCTAATAAGAACCTAATGATGATTTCAAAGCACCCTATTCAGCTTTGATTTTAAAGTGAAATACTTTTTCCCTTACACAGATTTGATGTGATGTGTCTAGGAAAGCCTATGAATATTCATAACTTGGATATGAATTCCATGTCCACATCCATGTAATATACACTTCTTACCCAAGCTGGAGGATATATGCTGTGTGCTCTGGAAAGAAAATCGTTACAGTGTAGTTGAAAGTGGAAAAGCCAACAGTCCCTTAAATAAAAATTGCCCCATCCAGAGGGGCTGCCAGTCTAATAAATTGTTTGTTTAACTGGTTTGGGATGGTGAGGCTGACAAGCCAACATGAAGCTTAAAAAGGAAATCTGCCAAGGTGGCCGATATGCCTGGGGCTCCGGCTGCCTCGGGGGCCTTTGTCAGGCACGATGACACTCTCCAAAGGCCCACACGCTCTGCTGGAAGCAAAGACACCATTGGCTGACCGGTGTCAGTTGGCAATCTCGCCTCACCCTTCCAACTGCAGGCAGTCCTGATCTTGGGGTCCGGGGGGTTCTTCTCCACTCCAGTGCTGCTCCACTGGCATCTGGCTGCTGCACCTCTCAGAGGACCACCGGGCAGAGACATCTCAGATGAGAGTTTGGGGTCTTGAGTCAGGATGTGCCCATATACAGGTGCACCTCGTTTTACTCCTTCGCTGGGGTTCTCAAAATAACTTGTGCGGGGGGGGGGTGGGAAAGATTGGTTGACATTGACTGCCTTTTTCCATGTACTATAATATGAAATAACCTTACAGCAAATTCTGTTGTGAAATGGGGAATGCTTTTGGGAGCCTCTTCTGTAATTATGGGGCAGAGCCTGGGGGCACACACCGAGGAGCGGCTTGACAATGGAGTGCACGGTCTTTGGGGGACAAAGAGTCCACATGGGAGTTCGGGTTCTACCACGGAGTTGACTAGGGCTGTTCACCCTAGCGAAGCCTCTGAAGAGAGGAATCTTCATCTCTACAATGGAGATCCTAGGTGTCCTAGAAAGGAGCCGAGAGAAAGACACAGGGACGCAGGAAGCCCTCGCTCAATGCTAGCTCTCCACAGAGCTAAGGCTCCTCGAGTGGGAGAGATACTCCGTAAGACTGGGCTGAGTCAAGGCTGTGACTGATACAGGACAGAAGAGGGAGAACCTCTGGGCGGATTTCACTGTTCCTTGCCTGCCCCACAGCCTTTGCGTGAACTCCGTGAGAGCTCTTACCCCACTCTCCCCTGCTTGTTTGCAAGTCTGTCCACCTCTCTACACTGAAGCTCTGGCAAGCGTTTCAGTAGATGTGTCTCCATGGCCCAGCCCAGTGCCTGGCCCTCACTGACTGTGGAACTGAATTAATTAAAATTGCAATGATAAATATCCCCAAATGTGGCTTTGGGAATCAAGAAGAGGAGACAGAGAACCCTGTACATTAGGACGCTTTTATTTGTAAGTACAGAAAACCCAATCTAAATTGGCTTAAAAATAGGGAACTGGAAAGTGCAGGAGTGGCGTTGATTCAAATGATGCCGCAAGGAACTGATTTCTCTTCCTCTCGGCACTGCTTTCCCAGCTTGGCCTCATTTCAAACAGGCTCTTTGCCTCCAGCTAGCAAAATGGCTGCATAGCTCCAGACCTAAAGCTTTCCCAGTTTCTAAGCCAGCAGGAAAAAAAAAAAAAAATCAAGAGTTTTTGTCCCAGCAAAAGACTCGTTGCAACTTTAATGTGCTCGTGTGTTCATCTCCGAGACTATCCTGATGCCATGAGTCAGTTGGCTCAGAGCTAAGCCTTATATTCCTCCTGAGTGGGAGGGGAAAACTACTCCCCTTTAACCATGAATTGAAATTGGAGTGTTCTCAAGGTTGATCCTTGTTTTGTTTTGTTTTTTTACAGTAATTTTTTATTATGTTAGTCACCATACAGTACATCCTTAGTTTTTGATGTAATGTTCCATGATTCATTATTTGCATATAACACCCAGTGCTCCATGCAATATGTGCCCTCCTTAATACCCATCACCGGCCTATCCCAATTCTCCATCCTCCTCCCCTCTGAAGCCCTCAGTTTGGTTGATCCTTGTTTTAAAGTGTACCTGGGGTTGGTTATTCCAATAAAGCCAGGCCAACACAGCAAGAGAGGATTGTCACTGAAAAGAGTGTTTGTTACCCACAGTTCCCAAGAGGAGGGGGCCAGCCATACCAAGCAGGGCCACATCGAGGAAGCACCACAGGCAGAGGCAGGAGTAAAGAAAACAAAGCAGGGCCAAAGCCTTTGTTGTGGTTTTCATTGGAAGGAATGGGCAAGAAAGGGTCCAGGTTTAGGACTGGGTAGTTCGAATAACTGAATTATCTTAGTGGGTTCTGTGCTACAGGGGTGGTCCCTAGCTATCTCATACCTGGCCTTAGGGTGATTTAGGGCAATGGGATAGTGTCCATTGCTGGAGCCTGATAAGAGGAGGTGGATGGAATGTATGGATTTGTTTGCGTATTAAAGGGGTGCTCACAGGCCAGTTGTTTGTTAATTTTAGGAATTAGCTACGCTTGGGAGAGGCAGTCCATTGCTAGGTCTGCAAAGCCCCAAGATGGCAAAGCATCATGAAATATAGAAAATTGAAAACATGATTAATACCCCATTGGGTGGCAAAAAGCCATAGATATCTACTACGAAGACCAAAGTGTAGCATAGGGATGTAATCCCATTCATGAACTCAGCACACGCTGAGTGTTCCTGACGTGCCACACACTGAACTAGGTACAAGGGACATAGAAGTGAAAGAAACAGGCATGGTCCCTGCCCTCCTGATTAGGGCCACTGAGCAAGGAATCAGAATTCCTAAGAATGCTTATTTCAGTCCTACTAGGGACTATCCCACATCATAGGGGATCTAGGATTTCATTTTTAAAGGCCTTCATCTACTTACTTCTTTTAGGCTATAGTGACATGTTTAGCCTGGAAATGTCCTCTGGGCCTCTGGAGAAAAGATTTGATACCCATAAATAAAAATGCTGTCACAAGTGAGGCTGATCTTCCATGACATGTATAGCATTTTAGAAATTACCGAATGCTTTGTTCTCGCAATATCCCTGATGGAGATTATTATCATCTCCTTTTACAGCTGGGGAAGCTGAAGTTTTAAGAAGAGGTGAAGTGATTTGCCTGAGGATTTAGAATCAGCAAACAGCCAGGCCAGGGCTCAAAACCAAGTCTGGTTCTCTTTCTTCTTCACTGATAACTTTCCAAACCGTAGGACCCCTACTATTAGCACACAGATTGAGTATCCATGAATACATGACCTCGCAGAGTGAGAAGTTTATTTCCATTCCAATTCTCCTTCAATCTTTTGTAGTTGTGCCAAGGGCAGAGTCTCTTATCTGTGTTAATATATCTTTAACACCTTTCAGTTGCTAATCAATCTCTCTCTTTCTCTCTTTTTTCATCACGCTGTCTCTCCCTTTTGAATCCAAGAAAGTACAGGACTCAGTCTTGGAATCTTTCGCAGGTAAATAAGATCTAGAATCTAATAACATCATTTCACTTTATTTAAGACAAATGATATTGGTTTTAACATTTGCAAAGTTTCTTTATCCAAAAATTTATTTTTGAAGTTAAAAAAGTATTGATTTAAAACAAATGCTAAATAAATAACAATATAGGTTTGTGGAGATGCACAAGCTATGAAAAACAATACCCAAATTACTGCCATTTGGAAATGCCACATAGACCAAGCAAGGAGGAAGTGACTCCTGGAAGGAATAGAGGGTTTCTCTCACTACTCTCTTGTCCAGGGAGGAAGAGGACTGGGTCAGATCCCATTCCGTGTAGCAGACCTGATCGCCAGCCTGTCAGACAGTGGTTCTCAAGCCAGGGTCCACAGACTGATGCCAGTCCAAAAAGTTGTCTCCAAATCCTTGGTGAGAAGAAAAATAAGGACAATGTATGTACCAGTGCAAGAAGGCCAGTTGTGCAGTCCTAGGTAAGAATGCGCTTTATTCTGGAATTACCTCTTCCTTCTTTTTTCGGTTCAAGTGCCTGTGTGTTAAAAGCTCATTCTTCAGTGATTACTTGATGATAGTAAATGGCCATTGTTTATTGTTAACATCTTTATTTGGCCAAACAAAAAGGTGGCAATTTTATCTTAACAACTCCTTCGACTTTTTTCTACATATCACTGAACCTCTGTTCTGGGAGGCTTCAATTGCAGGAAACAGCTTGCCTTCTATTGTTAGAGGAAAAAGATATTGATAGACCCAGCGTAATAACTGTGGTTGATAGTAATGCAGAAGAGCAAGCCATAACTCCTTATTGAGCCCAGCTGCTGCTGTTTATCATTGAAGAGATCCTTCTTTCTCTCCAGTGTCACTAAATAAAGATGGCAGATTAACAAAATAAGATAGCTGTTAAAGAGGAAAAAAGTTCACGTTTCAAGGAGGCTGTTACAGAAACAGACAAATGTAAAAACCAACTGGCCCCCAAACTCCTGGACCAATTTGTAGCTTACCATTTGAGATGTGTGGGTTGACAGCCCCCTCAAACTGCCAGCCCCACCCCCTCTCAGACTCTGATGTTGGAAATGTGCACTGGCATAACAGAGGAACTCTTCGACCTGGCAATTCCTTTTCCACTCATTTGCCTGAGAAAACATCATCACGGGGCACAAATAATTAATTACAAGGATGTTCAGCAAAACCATTGCTTACATAGTGGAAACCTGGATACAACTTAAATATCCCACCCGACAAATTGGTTGGGTAAATCATGGCACATTCATACACCAGATTATTGTATAAATATATAAAAATACGCTGTAGAAAGACACTAAGTGTCCTGCAAAGATGTTAACAATGTATTGTTAAATGAGGAAAGTGAACGGTGAAACGTGTTTAAACATCTGCTACAGTGTCATTTGTTTTATTGAGAAGAAGGGCACAGTATGTCTGGATGGTGAAGTTAACGGGTGAGTTCTCTTTACTTCTTCTAATGTCAAGGTATTTTATAAAAATGGTGACAGTGAAGATATACTACTTCTACTTTAAGAAAAAACCATGACTTCTTTAAGTGGGGCCTCATTTAACCTGGTTAAAATGGGTCAGCCGCCACCAGCATCAGCTCAAAGGTGTGTGTTCGTGGGCTTGCATTCTGCGGTGCTGACGTGCTTCCCCGAGAACCGAAGGGAGACACTAAACCTCTCTGCAAACTCTTTGTAGATTCCCATCTGTGACTTGATAAATATTTGATGCAGTGGCCAGTCAACATCCCTACATTAGTGAAACTTCTGCCCAGGAGCAACTGCACAGCTCTCAGCAATGAGATCGGAGTAAGTTAAAAAGAGTGTATTCATTAGCCACTTCAAAGGGTTTGGTGTTTTGAGCTGGCAATTTTGCAGGCTGGATTATTGGCTTGGCGGTCTACTGTGTGATGACCAAAAAACATACTACTAGAAGGAGAAGCTTGCTTCTCCCCTGAACGATGTTTTCTTTCCTTTGTGTTCACAGGAGGCCAATGCAGCATGAATCACCCCTTCCTTCCCCTCCATTACACAGCTGTGAACAGCCAAGGTGAGTTTAGGATCTGCCCAGTAACCTTGATGCCAAAAACCTGGAGTCTAGTCCCCCTTTCTGATGTAGTTTCGTGTGATGGGATGGGCTCCTTATTCTTTCTTCACCTCCGTGGTTACAACTGATAATTAAGAAGTGAGCACTTTTGTTTCCAAATATCCTAGCTGACAAGCAGAATGGGTAAACAAAATGCAGCAGGGCAGAGAAGGGATCTGAAACTTGCTGAAATGAATGCCCACTCCAGGGCCTTTCAGAAGGACCTGGGCGAACTTCTGCTCATTCTTCAAATCTCTTGGCACCTCTTATTCTTCTTCTTCTTCTTTAGAGATTTTATTTATTTATTCGACAGAGATAGAGACAGCCAGAGAGAGAGGGAACACAAGCAGGGGGAGTGGGAGAGGAAGAAGCAGGCTCATAGCGGAGGAGCCTGACGTGGGGCTCGATCCCTTAACGCCGGGATCACACCCTGAGCCGAAGGGCAGACGCTTAACCGCTGTGCCACCCAGGCGCCCCTCTTGGCACCTCTTCTTGAAGCCTTCTAGGATCTATCTCCATTGTTCAGGCTTGGTGACCTTCCTTTGAGCTTCCAGAGCTTCTGTGCTTCTCCTGTGAGAGCCGTGTTATAGTTACCTGCTTGTTTATATCTCTCCTAGGAAACTGAGTTTGAGAAGACTGTCCTGTTCATCACTGCCTCGTATGGTATCTGGCCCTTTAAAAAGGGCTGAATAAATATTTACCGATTCGGGTATATTTTTCTTGAAATTGCTGCTGCAGAGGACTTAGAAAATTACAAGATCATAGGATATCAAATTTGGAAGTTTCTTTCATTCCTTGCTCAATGCCTTACCTGCCAGAGCTCTCCAGGCAAGCAGACTGGACAACTGTAATGACAGGGAGTTCGCTTCCCTTCAAAACAGTCAGAGGTAGGCTAGGGAGAGGATTAAAATAAAAGACAAACAGGACAGGTCCTGAACTAAATTGGGAAGGAGTTAATCTAGCTTCCCCTTTTTCTGCAGGGCCTTGAGCTCACCTAACAGTCAAGTAAACCCTGCCAGGGTAGCCACTGGTAGCAGTTTAGGGCTCTGCTATTCAAACCAGAGGAGAAGTCAGAATGCCAAAGAGTCCTTGAACTCTAAGGTGAACATAGAATCCCTTCTGAAGCATCATTTTTACTTGAAGACCTGGAAGAAACACATTATACGCGCACACACACACACACACACAGTATGGAGGAAAATGTATGTATGATTTCAAAGAGACAGCACAAGAAATTGATCAGAAATTGATCAGAATCTTTTGGGCTGAGCCCAAAGAGTTAAGAATTCACTCTTGGTCTGATGGGTTATTTTGGTGGAAAAAGTATGAGAAATACTATTGGCTTCGCATGCTACCATCTTAGGCCCCCTGTGGAAGTATTACTAGTTTCACTGGTTTCTTTTGCAGCCTGGAAAGTCTTTGAAACAAAAAGCCATCAGTGCATAACGATGGCATTTCAGCGGTAGAGAGACAGATCTTTCCCAGAAGAGGCCCTGCTTTCCCTGGTTCCATCAGCCCTTAGCAGCCTGTTCCCATTAGGATGGGCACAGTGAATGTACACTTGATTCAGCTTTGACTGCATCTGGGCAAGCAACTTTGCCTCTCCAAGCCTCAGTTTACAGCCCTAGCTGTAAAATGGAATTGGAATGTTTACCTCATGGAGGTGTTGTGAGCCCTTGTATAAGCAGTAACAGGTGCAATGCCTAGCTCATAATAAACAGTAGTTACTAGGGGCATTAATTATAAAATTAACATATGCTCACTCATTTCCGCCACTGAATTTGTGGACCTGGTGCAAACATATAGGTGGGGAGCTATATATCTTTAAAAGGTATAAACAAGCTAACAAACTGTTAAATAGAATATGTTCTATCCTTCTATCTTTGTAAGACAATTGAATACAGCTCTTTTTTGTCCTTTTCTTTTTTTTTTTAGCAAAAATTATTTTATTATGGCAAGAACACTTAGCCTGAGATCTAAAAAACAAATTTTTGTATGACTGGGTGTCAGCAAACTTGAAAGTTGACCAATCTTTAATTTTTTGCACATATCTGGAAGTTCTGCTGTCTGGCTGATGTTTGAATGCATTGTAACAAATGCATGCATAATCCATACGTTACTATGACTTATTACCTAAATGCAATTTTTTTGCATCTTTTATTTCAGCTAAGTTACTAATTACATTGTTATAAAGGATTTTTACATAACTTGTGATCTAACGGTAGTAATGCCAAATTAGTCAACTGTTCTTAAATCATTGCATTCTCATGTTTTAATTAATTTAGTCTCAGTATAAATTAGTTGGGGATTATTTGTATCTGAATATTCTCTTTTATAGTGCTGCAAACATTTTTGTTGACTTATTCTGATTTTCTAAAATTTTATAGGACTGTCACATTTATCACATGCTTCGCATACAGTTTATTTCAACTTAGAGAAATGATTTTCTCTAAATTAAAAACAAATGAGTCTTAGAAAGGCAAAATAGCCAAAGTCCTATCTGTGCAAGTGTTTGGAGTTTCTGCAAGCTTTGGCTCACATTATTAACAGTAGGGCAACAGTTCACACCAGGGAACTGTTTGGATAGCGCAAAATCAAAAACCATGATTTTTTTTAACTTAAGGATCATCTTATTTCTTGTACAATTCTAATCCATCTTGTTGTGTGTAAATTAAATCTTACTGCCTTAATGGTGTTTCATCAGCATTCCCTTTGTGTGTCCGAAAGTGGCTGTAGTGGCAGACCTGACATGGTTTTCATCATGATGCCTCTCATTTGGGCAGATACAGAAAATATCTATGCCATCACTGAATTGTTCAGATGCCATCACTTATTGGTACAGATGAGAACTTGTTTCTTATTAAGAAATTCAAATGGTGCATTGTCCATGGCTCACAAAAAATGCTTGTTCCTGACCAATTGCTATTATCAGTAGCTAGCCCTCATCATTCTTTTAGATCAATGCCTAAAACTCACTTATTTTTGCAATTCTATTTTTTACAATGGGCATCACCAATAAGCTACTCATTAATTTTGATTTCTTCTATTTTAATCTTCTCATAGTTTGACAGTATATGTGATGAATGTTCTTTAATATGATCTGTCCTAATATCAGCTA